>NC_142714.1:18328333-18631363 GCF_055471065.1 Atractosteus spatula
TAGCCCTTCTGCTAGAACATTTGTCATAGGAACCTGGGAATTAGGGGTTACAGCCTTCCTCCTGTGCTTAAGTCCATCATTGAATAATTACAGGGATGGTCAAAAGCATGACTAGGACATACACACTAGACACACAAACAGTAACAGGAAAAGAGACACAAACCTGAAACACTAATGTGGTGACTCCCAGCATAATGTACAGGTTGACATACTGGGCTTTAATAAAATAGCCCACAGCAGTATGTATCACCCTTAGGCATAGCCATGTGCCCAAGGCCAACCTAACAGATTAATGTGTTGCTGTCTGTTTCAAACTGTGTCAGGTGCTGTGTATTGTCTCAGAATCAAGACTGATGATTTTAACATGTCTTCTGTGTTAGCAGTTTCTGACTACGAAACACAAATACTGTAGTACCACCTAGATAGAATTCACATGCTCGCACTAGGTCATAAAGGGCTTCCATTCAATGATAAATTCTAGAAGCAGTTTTAACCAATCATTTTTATTACTTATATCTAGTAGTAACATTTAGTGCATTCCAAACTGCCTGTTTTGCAGATTTTCCAGATTGTGTTTTCCAGTGTAAACAAGGCAGGCTTGAAATTAATTTTTCCTGTTTCAAGAGCAGTTTTATTCTTGATAATGCTATTTAAAAAGCATGACGTAGTAGCATGGTTGTTAGCATGGCCGTTTGGATTCTAGGTTTAATTTTAGAAGGAAGTGCCTTCTGTGTGGAATTTACATACAGTACTTTGTCTTCAGAGGGTGCTTTTTTACAGGTATGCTGGTTTCATGGCAGTGCCCAAAGACTGACATGCTATTCAATATTATCAGTTTATCTGTGGCTCTGCTATGGACTGGTGTCTCATTCAGGGCTAGAGAAGTCATGTACTAACAGTCTCACACAGCACACTGCTTCCAGAATTGTAATCAAAACAAGAAACTTACCTACTCCGATTAAGCACTATATTTCTGTAACAGTTTTGTACTGTACCAATTCTGCAAGAAATGGGACATTTGAATTAGTTACAACAGTAGGATAGTTATATTTTCTTCCTTACAGACATCTGCAAAATGCAAAATAATGAATGATAAGAATTTGTTACACCGTGTATGGAACATTTTTCATTAATTCATTTCATTAATCAATTTTCATTATAATGTAGTATCTCAAGGTTTTTTTTATCTTCATAAAGCTTGATTGTAAAAAGCATGGAATTAAGCCAGGTCAGGTATAATATTTCTGATTTTCCGATAACGCATTTAATTTTGCCAAATATGCAAATAAGCTTGAAGTGGTGATGGGACGTCTGTGAATAACATTTATAAAAAACATAAACTTAAACTGTTTTTTTAAATTAAGACCAGTCATAATAAGATAGCACAATTTATTACTTGACTGGAGATCTCCCCTGTTCCCCAATTTGATATTCCAAGTGCTAAAATTACCTACTATTGACAGAGCTCCTTCCATGGCATAGTACATGTTATTGGCAGCTTTAATTGCAAGTATTTACCTGACATATTGATTTTGCACGGCTTTTATGTGTATGATCTTCTGTCATATTGTCTTGTAGTTTTACTCCTGCTTTTACAGTCTTCACAGTTGTGGTATTAATAGTACATGCATGCTACACATTAGTTTTCCATGATTTTTTGGGGATCCCTTGAGATGAAAAGTACTTAACACAATCTTACAAATTAAATTAATCATTGCGCTTTTAAAGGTTTGTGAGAGTCTGAGACAAACTACTAAGCTAAGTTGTTGAAACTGATATAATCTTTTTCAAATAATTTTTCAAATAATGGTTGAACGAGATCTTCGGATCAATTAGCTCAATTAGCTCATAGCAACAAAATCAGCCAGATGGCCTGAATGGCTTTGTATGTTTTCTTATGTTTTTATGTACTTTATACCAGACGGTGTCGCGGGAAGCCAGGGTCTACACGGCAAGCAACGAACACAAGGCAGGGTACGCCCTGGTCAGGGCGCCAGTCCGTCGCAGGGCAAGTGCAAGTCCATCAGACATGGGGATAATTTGGAGGCCAAGTTAAAGGCCGAGGGGGGAAATTTGGCCCTGACACCAGAATAACTCCCTACTCTTATCGAGAAAAGGCCTGGGATCTTTAATGACCACTGAGAATCAGGACCTCAGTTTAACGTCTCACCCGAAAGATGGCGCCCACTACAGTATTGTGTCCCTGCCACTATACTGGGGCATTAGGACCCACACAGACAGCAGGATGGGTGCCCCCCGCTGGTCCCACTAACACCACTTCTAGCAGCAAGCATAGCTTCCCAGGAGGTCTCCCATCCAGGTACTGTCCAGGCTCACACATGCTTAACTTCAGTGGGTAGCCAGTTGAGAGCTGCAGGGTGATATACAGTAGCCGCTGGCTGTTTTTATGTACTGTGGTTCAGTATTTGAATCACTTAGAAGGGCTCCATCTCACAAACAAACATTGTAACACTTACTGTATTAATACAAATCTGGAGCAGTCCAGATTAACTGGCAGTTGAATATTCTATGCATAAATAATTGGAAATACAAGATTGTGCTCCATTTAACTTGCACTATAAGCTAAATGGACAGAACTGGGGATGGGGAGGCCCATCATTCCTGATGTTCAAGGCAACTTTCTGCAGCTAATGTGTTGAAGAAAACACAGAAGATGTGATATTTTGACAGTTGTTTCCACAGGACATTAAAAAGGACATTTTTGGTACAGCTCCAGATTTCTAGTGCTGCTGCCTTTAGCAATAACTGTATGTCAAATCATCAGATGATACTCTAATATACAGTACATCCATACCAAACCTGACACTGATCTGGCTGTCTCTATTCTAATTGCATCTCTGACATAAAAACTTGGATGACTTAAAATTTCCTTCATCTTAACTGTGACAAGACTGAAGTCATTCTTATTGGCACCACCCATCAACTTTGTATAGCTAATCCTGTAACCCTATCTGTAGATGGTTCTGTACTTGAGTTTCAGTCTAAATTGAAAAACTTTGGGGTGATATTCGATTCTGGCTTAACATTCGACCCACATGTGCAGCATATTGTCAAAACATTTTTTTTTAACCTCAGAAATATCGCTACGCCCTATGTTATCACCAGCTGTGGCTGAAAAGCTGATCAATACATTTGTGTTTTCCCGAATTGACTACTGTTATACTCTACTCGCTGGGGTATCTAAATCTACACTGAACAAACTGCAGTATGTCCAAAATTCGGCAGCCAGAATCCTGACTAGTTCTAGTGCAAGTGATTACATTTCTCCTATCCCGGAATCCTTGCACTGGCTTCCTATAAAATTCCGTGTGAACTTTAAAATCTTTATTCTCATCTATAAGGCTCTGCATGGCTTGGAACCTCAGTACCTGTCTGAACTATCATCACCCTACAACCTTCGCTCTTCTAATTCTGGTCTCCTAACTGTCCCCCAATTCGTCAACATTCTATGGGTGACAGGGCCTTATCCTGTTATGCCCCCAAGCTCTGGAACTCTCTCCCCAAGGTTGAGTCACCTTCTCTAAACTCCTTCAAATCCAGACTCAAAACCTTCTTCTTTAGAATAGCCTTTACTTTACTGGTTCTATTATTTACACCTCTAGTCCTACTGTACTTAGTACCACCATCCACGGTCTCCTCTGTGTATTGTAATTGTGTTTTATCTTGTGTATTCTTTTATTTATTGTTGTTGTCATTATGTAAAGCTTTGAGAAGCCACCTTTAAAGGCACTATATAAAATAAAGTTTATTATTATTATTATATCAGGTTTTAGGAAACTGGATGTAACAAACCTTTGGTAAACATACTGCAGAGGCCAAGCGCCTTAATACTCCTGCGTAAATAACAGCCACTAAAATTAACTAGAGCATGAACGCTAATCTGAGAATGCTTTCAGTTAAGCACAGGATACAGTATATTGAGAATGACATTTTCCTGTTGTGGCTGTGCAATATGACTGTTAAAAGACATGAAATATGTTAACATCATTAAATATGAACACATCAGTCTGTAGACCAGACTTCACCTCAGATTTAAGCCTGTTCAATCGTTTGCAGTTAACAAGACGATATTTAACTGACAAATCCAAGCTGACAGTGGCTCCTGAAGCATGTTTACCATTATCCTTCTGAAAAGTGAACTGGCTTAATCCTTAAGGCTTAATAGAATTAAGTTAATTTCTGCATGAATTATGTTTAACAGAGGAATATACATTACTTAATTTCAAGTAAAGAAATCATAATATGTGCATATTGCTTTCCTGGAAATACAAGTGCATTTAGTAAAATGTCTTCAAAATATACCTAAAGAAAGATTTTTACAGACACAGGTATTGAAAGAATATCTGTTGTGTACAACTTCCCATACTAGGCACAGAATCACTGATGTTCCAAGAAGATCAATATACATATTACAAAAAGGAAACATTTAATTGTATCCAACTTTAATTATTTCTCTGGGGCAGAGAATATTCTTCCAAATATGCAATATGCAGAACTAACTATTGAGAAAACATTATGCAAGTTGTAGCAGCTGCTAATGAAAATGGATAGGGAGTAATGTTGAAAGGTAAACAGTCTGAACTGAGATCTCTGGCTCTGCAAGCAAGCTCATTACTGCATCACAGAAAAGCCTGGATTCCCTGGCAAGGTGGCAGCTTGCTCCTGTGAGGATCCATGGGGCTTTAGCAGAGGAAATGAACATCCCGGTTCCCTCCCCTCCGTGCACTGCCCCACACAACCCACAGAAAAGAGGCACTGGGTCCCAATCTGACAGCAAAGTCATGCAGGAGAGGTAGACAGCCCAGTCTGGAGATCAAACCCAGAACAATGGTTCTGCAGATCAGCCTGAACTGCATGATATGGTTGTAGCTTGCTGTTGCAATATTTTTAGATATTGTAAAACAACTCCTGAGTCAAGATAAACACTGCAAATGCAATAAAAACAGTACAGTAACATACTGCATAAACTGTATATGTATAAGCTTAGGCAGTGACATACTGTACCATCTGATTAGTAATCATATTTCTAACAAGAACGTTTCACATGTTTCTCATGTGATGCTAGACTGGGTAATACTGATCCCAGTTGAATACAGAAAGTTTTGCAGTGAAGTTTACCATGTGGAGACAAATATTATCATGTTGAATGTTTAATAAATTATGTTCACATTGTTCCTGTTGTAAGTGGATGTCTGTCTCAATGTCTGGTGTACATAAAAATGTTGCATTGAGACTTCTAGCATCAGCTAGACTCCTAAAGCTGACAACTCTATCAAAACTACCGCTACCAAAATGATTTTAATACCTTACAAAGATTCCAGTGAAGCTTTCATGGTTTTTACAGAATACAAACAAACATAAGGCACAAAAGGCAGAACTGAAAATTAATGAGAAAACAACTCTGTTTCCCAGTATCTAAGGGGAGGTCGTCTATGCTGGAGTGCAAATCCTGCAAACCAGTCATGTACAGTAGGTGCCCCGGATGACTGAGATCAGGTTTGTAGATATTATATGAGGGATAGATGTGTTTCATAGTACATGACAGTATACAGTCTATGAATGGTAGATGGATTAATCTTTGTTTCAGTGATTTTATAATGTGATGTTCTATTTTTTATTTTTTATACATATAGAATCATCAAGGGCAACATGGTTGCACAATGGTTAGGCACTAATACCCGTAGTACTGGGGACCTGGATTCAATTCCTAGGGTGCTATCTGTGAGGAGTTTGTATTGTATGTTCTCCCTATGTTTGTATGTGTTTTCTCTCTGTGTTCTAGTTTTCTTACACAGTCCAAAGGTATACCAGTACATTAATTGGCTTCTGAGAACATTGGGCCTGGTGTGAGGTGTGCATGACTGTGTCAATATGTGTACCCTGACATGGACTGGCATCCCTTCCAGGGTGTAACCTACCTTGCATATATTGCTTGCCAGAATAGGCTCCTCCTGCCCTGTGGCCCTGTATGGAATAAAGTGGTTAGAAAATGGATGGATGGAAAGAATAATCAATTATTTTTATTATACTGTATATCAACCCCTTTTGAAAAGACTACTGTATGTGTTTCTTTTCAAGTCAGGACTGCAACATCTGGGTTGTTTATCTCAAGCTGTACTTTGAGGGTGTGCCTCTGCCCGGTGCTACACTCGCTAGCACTCACTGGAAATGTTGTGACTGAAACTGGCAAGCACATGTGCCATAATACTACTGAATGTGCACACTCACAAGGGATGTAATCTCTTAACTGTGTGGAGGAATATAACAACCTCTCACCATCATACTCAAACAAGTTAATTAGCACTGCATAATTAATAATTATATCAAATTTTCATGGTCTGTTTCTAAAGAAATTAATAGGATGTAGGACTGCTCCATTATGAGCCTAAATGTGCGATACAAAGTAGTAAAATGTTAAATAATAAAAGCATGAATAAAAATGGTCTCAAAGGCTCTAGAAAATGTAATTAAAAATGTAACAGATTTGAATGAAATGCAAGGGAAGTCATATGAGGAAAACAGAAGTTAATTTCAAGTACACGGAACCTGTGGAGAAATGATATCACATTACTCCAAAGGAATTAATTCTGCTCCCAAATGAGACAAGCTAATTTCCCTAACTTGATTAACAGAAACAGGGTGGCACTGACTTCTTTTTAAATGTGATTGTCTTTTTTCTTTAAGCTCTCTGACACTAACTGCAGTTCTTCAGCAACCATTTTATTTTAGTGTTACTTTGATGTTATTTTAAAAACAAAAGCCTTAAGTCAATTTTGGCATTACAGGAGCTTTTCCAATAAAACTGTTGTGTGGAAAGGCCTTCCACAAAGTCAAATGTTTTTTTCTGCAGTCATAGTTTATGTAGAGCCAAAGATAATACACTTGCCAAAAGAAAATGGGGAGATCATAAAAAACACTATACATGGTCACCCTATGGGGCTTTATAAGCTTTTTGGATGTGTTCAATCAATGGAGCAATGTAATGCATTATTTTTCACAGAACTGTTATCCTTTGATTAGGAGCTTATTTTAAAAGAACATTCATCTTTCAGGTTTTTCTCAAACAGAAGCTTTGATCTTATTCAGACTTTGATCTTAAAGACAGATACAGCAGCCACCAATATACAATACCCTTTCATTTATAAAGATTTGTTTTGGAAAAGGTGAATATAAACACAAAACAAGAATCAAAATTAGTTGAATTCACCCAAAACTGGGGTGAACAAAAATTGATTTAGTTTAAGTGTGTTTTTGTTCTCTAAGTATATCCAGTGTTCTTACCACTGCCCATAACTGCATTCAAATTAACTTATTTAGGAGAGCCACAACATAGATTCCAAAATCAATTAATCTCCTAAAAAAAGCAAGAGCTTTTGCTTTTCTTTCTTACCAACCATTTTTACCAGCTACTTCTTTTCCACACAGTAACAATATTTTTACTCTTGAACTAAGAGGAAAAAGTAAAATTATAAAATGTATTATAATAATACATAAAGTAAAATAAATCATAATCACAAATATAACCAAGGGCACAATATCTTTGTCAATATTGCATATACAAATAATATGTTGTCACAAAAACAAATATCCTGCTAAATCTTAGAATACACACTAGGGCATACAAGTAACAAGATGACTGAAAATATTAAAACAATGGATGATACATTACAAAGCTTTCAAACTTAAATTAAAAGTCATAATACAAATGTTTTAGTAACTAAATTGCTCCAACATTCGAGCTTAACTTTTCACTTTCAACATTTATTTTTTAACTGCTCTAAAATACTGTTAATCCAACCACATTTTAGGCTCCACTACATTCTCTTCAGTTACACTGTACTTCAGTGTACAGTATAGCAATTTCTCAGTAATTCTCAGTTTGAATTTAAAGTTTGTTTTTTAAAATGTTCCTTTATGTTTATAATTTTATCTTATGAGATTTAGGCACTGTGTCTTTAAGCAGCTCTGATGAAAGCATGCAAGATAAACAATTCAACCAACAGTTTACATTTCTGGAATATGAAGGTTAAACACAGCAGGAGTAAAGCCCTGAGAGCAGAAAAGGGTGTAGATTGTTATGCAATCTGTTGCCAGGCCTTTTTTCAGATCCTGCTACACTATAGCTATTCTATCACTGGGTAACAAGCTGAATAGAGAGGATCGAGATAACAGCCCTGTAGTTCAAAAGTCAAGCAACAAGGTGAATCTGGAAAAAAAAAGATTAATCAGTTAAACGGAAACTGTAAAGCACAATCTCACTGCACATGAACCTGTTTGGATGCAATGCATTAGTGGTGTTATGACTGGGCAATAATGCAATAAAGCCTGGGAAAAGGTGGACTAGAGACAAAATTAATCTGGCACTGGTAGAAATTTGGAGTCCATCCATCCCCAATCACTGTCCCATTGTGCCGCCCAAAATCAGTCTTTCTCCTAAAACTACTACAAACACCACTTTTTTAACTGCTTTATCCAATTCAGGATTGCAGGGGAGCTGGAGTCCATACCAGCAGCCAACGGCCACAAGACAGGATACATCCTGAAAGAGACACCAGTCCATCACAGAATATACACAGACATGTGCACTTTCACACCAGGATCAATTTTCCCAGAGCTCAATTAACCTGTGGAAGGAAACAGGAGCATGTGGAGGAAACTCACACAGACATGGGGAGATTACACAAACTCCAACACAGATAGCACCCCAGGTCTGGAATTGAACTCAGGCCTGTAGCACTGCGAGCCAGTGATGCTAAACTACTGTGCCATCCTGCCACCCAAAATTGTCTTTCTCCTGGAATTGCTACAAATATCACTTAAATGGTATGCCTCCATTTATGGAAATGTATTCAAAAATATCTACAGACACCTCTATAATAATGCCCTATATTTGGAAAATTACTAGTATAAAAATGATCAAAGATCCTGACTGATTTATAAAAAGCAGCAGAATGTACAGTATTGATGTCTTATAGCTCAGTGAGAAGGATTTAGAACATACTGTGAAACACTGCAGAAGGCTAATGATGTTGATCTTTTGTTCATGTATAATCCTTCCCTCCTCTGCATTTTCTGAAGACCATATTTCTAGGGTTCTTAAAAATAAAAGACATAAATTGAGCACTAAACCTGTCTTTTATGAAAATTAAATATTGCAGAATTTATTTAATTGCTGAAGAATTAAACTTACTAATTGACATAAAGTATAAACTTACTTACCTCCTAGTTTGACCAGAAAACATATATTGCATGGTATACATTGCTCCTTCAATAAATTAGGCAAACTGACTATTTTAATGCTTTACATCCTGTTTATGATATCTACAGTAATAAGTTTAATATTGGCAGACAAGTGAATACTGTGGATCTTTCATGCTTCATTGACAATGGGATACTGCCATTTTAACAGCAAAACACTCTGAAGAACTGAGATGTAACATCTTGGCAGTCTAACAAGATTAAAATCAAACTATGTGCAAAACCCACTCATGTGACTAGGTAATAACCATGAATAGTTATGGTTTATTTATATTATGTACCAGTTATATGAAACAGAATAGGTGGAAAATTCCAGTGCTGCTGTGTCTCATAACAGACTCTTGGTAAGCACTATATTGCCTTTAAAAGTGCAGTCAATTCATCTTCTTGTAACTTGCCATAGAAACCAATATGCACAATTACTTAAAAAAATGTTTTTCTGTAGTCGTATTAATCTCAAGGCTACAACAAATCTGATATAGCCACTTACCTGTCATTTACAAATGTATACATTACAGACCACAAGAAGAAAATACAACAAAAATGTGGTGTATTAGTAGAGTATTATTTTTCTCAAAAAGCAAATTATGCAAATATTAGAAAGTCTAATAACACAGTAAGATAAAAAGCTCAGTAAATTTAAAGAGAACATTTTTATGGTGTAATAAAAAGAAAATTGTGGAGCATGTCAGTGGCACCTACAGAAACAAAGAAAATCAGAGCACAGTATACAGCACATTCAGTAGGCATTCAGTAAGGCATTCAGATTAAATGAGGGTCATTTCAGAAAAGGGACAAAATAAAAATGACAGGCACACTTTTTAACAGAGACTATTTAATCTGAGGTGTTAATGTAATGTCACAAATTGGAAGGTTCACAAACTTTTCCTTTGGGACATATTGTAAAGAGATGGGATTTTCAGTGTAGCATATTCACAGAATAAGTTGTCTACAAGTAAACGGTGTTGCCAACATATTATAATCATCATCATCATCATCCTTACACTTACATAGTGCTTTTCTGCACACTCCACTCAAAGTGCTTTACAGTTAATGAGGGCTCCCCTCCACCACAAAGTGCAGCACCCACCTGGATGATGCAACAGCAGCCAAAGTGCACCAGCTATCACCACACACCAGCTATCAGACGGGAGGAGAACAGAGTGATGAAGCCAGTTCATAGATGGGGATTATTAGGAGGCCATGATTGGTAAAGGCCAGGGGGAAAGGTAGTCAGAACACAGGGTTTACACCTCTACTCTTCATGAGAAATGCCCTGGAATTTCTAATGACCATGGAGAGTCAGGACCTCGGTTTTACGTCTCATCTAAAGGACAGGGCCTTTTAGAGTATAGTGTCCCTATCACTATAGTGGGGTGTTAGGACCCGTAGGGTGGGTTATCCCCATGGGTCCCACTAAGACCTTTTCCAGCAGCAGCCTTAGCTTTCCCAGGTCTGCCATCCAGGTACTGGCCAGGCTCACACCTGCTGAGCTTTAGTGGGCTGCCAGCAGTGAGTTGCAGGGTGATATAGCTGGAGATAAATATCTAATGTGGGGGGGCACAAAAGGAAGGTTGCTTATAACTGTAAAAAAATTAAAGCATAAGTTATGCTTTTAATAGTTATAATATGGACATCTTTACCAACATTGTATTGAAAATACTATTAAAATAACAATGTTTTCCTGTACTAAATTATAGGTTATACCTCTAAAAAGGATTTAGTCATCTGGCTACAACAACCTCAAAATAGTCTATATATCTGATGAATTTAGAGCTAGTTAATTTTTTATAACTGCTCCAGCATCTACAGATTTGACAACATTCTTGGGAAAAAATATATTGCCAGGTTTATACTTTATAAAAATTATAAAGTTAATAACAGAAAACACAGTTAATTTAATCTTATGCACGGTTTCCTTTTTCTACATTTTCTTTCAAAGATGCAAGTTTCTAAAATATGAACAAGTTTCATTTGGAGGAAATGAAGTATGATTAACAATTGAAAAAGAAGCTTTCATTAAGAACACTTAGAAATGAACAATAAATACATACTGTATCTAAGAATGCCAAACATATTAAATGTGATCAACCTTGTGAGATTTTGTAAACATACTGTTGATCAAATACACTGTATTTTAATACTTTAAAAATGCATAATGTCATGTTGCAAAACGTTTGCTTAAAGCACATGATAGAAAAATGTGCCCTTAAAATTAAAGTGAATACTCTATGTTAGCACTTCTCTGTATTATATACAATATATTATGTGACTAAGCAAAATGTGATTAATACTACTCATATTTTGTCATTTTTAAGTGGGGTTCAAGAAAAAAAGTCCTCTTGTCAAAATTCAGTATCTGCTTACTGTGCTGTATGAGTTCAGGTTTTGTAAACACCATGAATCATATAATAAGGATTTAATAACTACAGTACACACAAACCATGATAAAATTCAATGATTCCATCCATGCCTAATACACTCTGATGAATAACGCATCAAGCCGTAAAGTCCTGGGTATAGACGTCACCAAGAAAACATGACACTGAGACAAGTCAACATTCAGCCCATCGGAAATGACTTGCCATTGTTGAACTGTAGAAAGCAAAAGTACAATGTAGACAGGCTCTGGGATGTGATACAAAGAATTGGGCTGGATATACAAAACACTAGAGATGTTCATCTGTTTTAAAGTCAAGTTGTCTATATTTACCAGAGCAGCAGATAAGCAGACAGTTTTTTTAAAACCTTCAGTTCTCCACTATAAAACTGGATGAAGGCCTCAAAATTGCCACTGGCATGTTCACCCTTAAGTAGGAGTATGTATCACTGTATGAGATTCTGTGCTATTAAACCACACATCATGGCGAGGCAAACTTTTATTATTGTAATGTGCCAAAATGTCCTCTTGTGCATACCGTAGGTAGGATAGATTCACATATTATTAAATTATCTTCTGTGAATGCTGTTTTTCAAGTGCATTGTTATCCTTATTTTTTGATGATGGTCAATTATTTTATTTTTATTTCAGGTTTACAATGTTATGCTAGGACTGTCATCTTTTTCTCTGATGACTATTTCATTTTAAGATACACATGCAAATGATGATTTGACAATAACAATTACAGTAAGCACTCACACATTACATAAGTATCATTCCAATTACAAGTATAATTATTTTAAAACTGTAAATGTGAAGCTGTTCCCCATAATTGTTACAGAAAACAATATGCATTTTGAGAACTCAAAAGTAAGTCTTGCAGGTATACATTATATTAAGAACAACATCATTTCTTTTTCAGGACATAAGTAACAAATGTAGTGCTGTGCTCATCTGATTATAAGCACTTAGTCATACTGACATCATTTATGAGTGTAATGCAAGTGAATATGTCAGCTCTGTTGCCAAATCTCACTTTTTTCAATTTTTGACATTTAATTTTAATAATGATAATCATACATTTCAACATTTGCAAAGGACTATTACAGCTTATTTAAGATTTAGGATTTTTGTCAAATCCTGTTTTGTAAAATATGCATAACACAACCAAGTGAATTAATTAGTACTTCCAACAGCCTCATTTCACAGGATGACCATCAACGGAATAGATTTCTTGTAGACTGCAGGAAGTATGCATTTGCTGTCTAAGCAAGTTGACAGCTTTTCCATCCTTTTGTTTTAAAATACTGTATCTGAATGTGTGGAAAGTACATTGAGGTCACCAATTTTCTTGATGAGTTTTGACTTCAGGTTATGAGTACTGATAGGTGTCTGTTTTTAAAATGTACTACATTTTACTTTCTACCCTCTGTGAAGAGGTTACATTTTCACTATTTCAAAACAACAAGCATCTCAATTTTCGTCTTTATAATTACTTTAAATGCAATACAACACAAATGCACATTAAAATATATTGACAAGTAGGTCTGTAATCGAATAAGGTCAGCCAGCTCTGTATAATAAAGGCCAGCATGCTTTAGAATTAATTTTGTACTGGCTAAAACATATCTTATTAAACAGACCTACAACACAAGTTTTGGCACTGCTTGTGTGAACTCAGTTAACCTTTACCCTATACTACTGTTGCTCATTAGTATGAAATAATTTTCTAATAACTTCAATAAGACAGTAAGCAACACATTAACATTAAATGTATTATTTAATAGCCTTGATTCAAATAAAATGCATCAATACTTCTGCCTTTATATTATATATACATTCTTATATACTTTATACATACAGTACTATTTGTATGTGAAAGTGCTTTCAGCATTCCTTAGTTGTAATCAAGTGTCAGTTTGCATCAGTTATGGTGGTTGAATTTATGGCAGAGTTTTCTTGTTACTCCAGAGGGGAGGAGGGGACAGGACAGTACAACCTAGTGTAGGATTCAATTAATTCAATTCAATTCATGTGAAAATGCCTCACCATTACTTTAGTTACATCACACTGAGGCATCAAAGCATTAGAAAATAGTTGGAATTGGAAAGCATTTCAGAATTATCTACATATCAGTCCTAATCCCCATCTTCCTGGCAAAAAAATCCCAAACCATTTTTAAATAAATACATTTTATCAATATTACAATTAGGGCTTAAAGGCAGATGGAATGAACATTTTAAAACCAATATTTCAGAAACATATTGAGCCACATTAAGATGCATTTCCAAAATATAATACTTATAAAATACAAGACATGCATCTTGTTGAACAATAAGCCCTTCATAGACTGCAACATGAAAAATGTTCAGATTTTCCTTGTTGAGATGGTTAACATTTTTTAATTGAAAATGTTTAAAAAAATAAGTGCTTGTCTTCTTTTTCTTACCACTTGATACAAATATGCAATTCAATCTGGAAATGTAAATACATATGTTAACCGGAAGAAAATCCTTTAAATAAAACCAGTGCATTTTTTAAAATATTACCAGATTCAACTAAACATATTTACAATAAACAACTAAGAACAGTTAAATGTATTAAATACAAACAAAAAAAACAGTGCAATCAGATATAACAGATGTACTCAAAACTGACTATGTTAACTTTCTTCTAACAATTTTAAAATCAAGCATCTGTAGGAAGTGATTTGACCTTCATACTGTTCATCAAAAGAGTAAGATTTAGTTTTGGCCATATAATAATACAAACAACTGCCAAAAACTGACAATTTCAATGTTTCTCAATTTGTGCACAAAATACAACAGTAAAGATCCTGATTTATAATTTGACACATCCATAACTGTTCAGTCTTGGTAAAGTGGAGGACTCTTGACGTGATTGAGGCTCTTCTAATAAATTGTTTCGTTTGAGATAAAATGGGTTTAAGCACATCTGTAATATATGGTACCATACCTTTCAATCAAATTGATTGTTCTTCCATTTTGAACAGCAGATGTCTTTTCACATTCACCTCAATCAACACGTACCGAATAATCATCATCACCATCATCATCAATGTCATCTTGAAAACATAATTACTGTTTTAGACAAGGATTGCTATAAAGTTCACTTCTGTACCTGTAATATCACCACAACAGATGTTTCATATAAAATACCAACATGCTACATGTGTTGTGGTGATGGCTACAACAATTGCTCACCACAATTCTTTCATTGTACAGTACAGTACATCAGTTTTTATCCTGATGGATCCCAAAGTAGTTTAAATGTGGGAGGAGACCCACTTTATCCACTACTGAACTTCAATTTCATTAACTTCAAATTTCAAGAAAGGTTACTTAGTCATTTTGACCAAATCAGCAATGTTCATCAGACACCATAAAAAAAATGTTTTACATAACATATTTAATGTTTTTCATCTTAAGTGGAAGGGCTGTGAAAAAGTAAGATATGTATAAGAAAATGTTTTCCCAATTTTGGTGCAACTGAAGGATAATGGGAGTGGACAACATTTATTGTTTAAGAAAAAAAAAGTGATTTAAAACAGTGATTTGAATGATACAATGATACAAAATACAACTTTATCTGGTACTGAACTGCAGTTCCCACCTGGGTGATGTGCAGCACCCATTAAATATCAGCAGCTCCTTTAACACAGCAGACCAGTAAGTAAAAAAGTGTTACGCATGTTGAGCATTAAAGTGGAACTTTAGGAAGATGAGATTGTGCGAACCCAAGGTTCAATTCAGCCAGGACACTCAGGTTAACACCCTTGCTATTACAAATATTGCCATGAGATATTTAATTACCATAACACCAAGACATCTGTCACTTCTAAAAATGACAAAAATATGAAGCCTCTAGCTGAGTTTAGATTTTTCTACTAACATTTTAATAAATTCTTCCAATGTTTTTTTTTAAACTATACACACAAATCAAGCAGCAACTGTTAAATAATTTGTTGAATGCACTAAACAATCTTTATATAATAATTTATTCAAACAATACCAGTTGATATAAAATAAAGTGCTGCCAAATCCAAGTGTCTTCAGCCATCCAAAAAGCCAAAAACCAAAAATATGAATCTAAAAGCATACATAGTATAAAAAGATTTGTAAACCATTAATGAATGTTTTTTTGCCTTTTTTGGTTTCTTGTTTTCTTCATTTTACCAAATATTCACTGGTAAAAACCTTCATTTTGTTCTAAACACTTTTCCCATTTTCATTGGCCTGAAAAGAACAGGACAAAAACAGTTTAAAGGAAGTAATGTAATTCTGCACAAGACTGATAACATGAAGCCATTTTCTATACGGATAAAGCCCTGTTCAAAGATGTTTCATCACTTCTTCTCCTTAGATAGCAGTGAAAGTGTACCTTGAAGGTGCACATCCTTATGGCTAAAGGCCTGTTCTCACTTTCTATAATGTAGCCAGATGTCATGGGATCATCCACAGTGGGATTAAAAAAAAACCTACAATTATATGAGTCAAGGGTATGAGCAGTCTTTTAAAGTGCTTCTGTGACTACTTCATAATATGCCTTCTAAATAGCTGAATAGAACAATCATTGCTTACTGGAATTTTTCTTTCAATGTATACTATATATACAGTACTCTTCCAAATACACACCTTTATTTAACTGGACAATACTAGTAGTAACAATACTAATATATTAATACAAATAATATTAAACTTTATTTCCCTTTTTCATCTGCATTTTGCAGATATTAATGAATTTTTAACCAAGTCTTTCCTACAATAAAAATAAGTTACTATTCCTAAGAATATGAGGAACAATTTTAAAAGCAATGTAGATATACTGTAGGTATTTCTTTCTCGGCTTCTTTCTACAATAATCCAGTGTTGAATACTACCTTGACAGTGGTGGCCTTGTAAGCTGGAACAGAAGCTCCAGAGTCAGGACTCATCACAGAGAGACTAGAATCAATAATCTCCTCTGTGAAAGGGAAAAACAACATGACTGATCTAGAACAGCTACTGTACAATCTGCATGTCAGGTAATATACACAAAGGCAGAGAAGATTCTAACATTTCTGTCAGTGACTGTCCCATACAACATCCTTCACTTTCTACAGCAGCCAACAGAGAAGAATGCAAGAACAGCAAGAACAAACACAGAATGCCATTCAGTCATTTGGAGAGAGCTGTCAGACACGATAACTACCATTGATTAGAGTGCTGCAGCAAAATTTACAGGTTTATCATTATCAGAAAAAAATAAATCAGATGGACACTTTGCTATTCCTTTTAAAATATGAAGTCCCTGTACATTTCCAGCAATACTTTTCTATTTCTTTTCCTTTAAATACTCTACAACATCACAGAAATCTCATATTCTGCTACACATGCTGCACACATACAGAGTAGAGATCATAATGTTATGACAGCTTTACTAGAAGACCACAAAACATGCACATTAACATTTAAAAGTAACTATTTTAAGCACAATTATATGAATTCTTAATTTATTGGTGCGTTCTCTCTCTTAGATCACATGAAAAGTTATAATTGTCTTATCTTCTGTTCTTTTATCATTTGGCAAATGTGCTACCTATTTGATGTTAAGAGAAGAATAAAACAAAATACCTGGGCTTCTGGTGTTATTGTTCTTAAAATGATCTGAAAGTTTATCTGCCTTGTCTTCTACAGTCAAGCGACTCACATTTCCACAATTCATTCCTGAGTTAGAGGTAAGACATTCTGTTTCAGAGGTGCTCTTCGTTTTTGCCAGGTCAGTAACTGAATCTTCAGAAAATACATTCTCTTTTTTTATCTCGTCAGTCAACCTTCTGTTGCTTGGTAAATTATCTGCTTGGTTCACACAATGAGCAGTGGCAGCTTTTTGGACGTCCTTAGAAACCACCGAGCTTTGTTGCTGACTGTCTGTCTTTTCTGAGATATTATTGTATGTCAAAGTCGGTGAAGTCTGATCCCCTTCGGCCACTGAGTGTACATCTCTGTTGTAGGAAACATCTTTAAGTGTTTGCAACAGGGCTGTCTCTGGAGGAGAAGTGCTATCCATTTTATGGGGTGGACCATTGATTTCCTTGAGGACTTGGGCTGATTTATGGATTTCCTTTACTCGCTGAGGTAATGCTTCAGCGTCCACCAGTCTGTTTGATTTGACATCTTCAACTAGTACTTTGTCACCATGATCAGCTCCAGCTACACCAACATTCATTTCTTGTTGACCTTGACAACAAACAGTCTCAGCATTATCTACTGCACATCTCTTACTTTCTTCAATACCTTGGACATTGGCTATATCATGCATGGTAGCTGTGTCTGAATCCTGGAATTGCTCATTTTTTACATCCCAGTCTTTGCCATTTGTGTTGAGTGTAGGCTCATCTACTTCAGGATTACCCAAAGCCTCCTGATCCTCACATAGATCTTCAGAACTCTTTTCTATGCTCTGAGAAATACACACATACAGTACACAATTATGAAGGTTAGGTAATTGCATATAATGGTACATTATGTTTTAACAGATGATAACAGGAAACATCTTATACTGTAGTTATGTACCTAAATAAGGACATCACTGAAAAATATGTTTGGCTACTGTGAACTGGAACAGGATGTAGTACAGTATGTATTCCACATGGATTTTAAATATTTGCAGGCCACTCATTTTTCAAGCAAGATAGACTTCAGCCGACATTCTGAAGAATGTAATGGTGTATGGCAGGGGACTGCAACCTATGGCACGTGTGTGAGTATTGGCATGCAAAGAGATTTTTAATGGCACCTGCAGAGAAAGAGGCACGTGCAATGAAAGTTTAATAAGCCACGAAGAATTTAAGTAAAAAAATTAAAATACAATGCTGGATTGTTCTGTAATTTTCTATAACATTCTACCTAATGAAAACTCTTTGGCGTAGAAAAAAATGAATTTCTTGGTTTATTTACTGCATTATTTTTAGTGGGGCTACCCTATTATTTTCACAGGAAAGCTCGCAATCCATGGCATTGATAACATTGTTCACACTTAGGTGTAAAGTCCAACATGTTAGACAAAATGGCAGTTGCTAAGAAAGCAAAGTTAGATGTTTGCTTATATCAGCCCTTTTGGAGAGATGAATATGGATTTTTTCAAAATAAGGACCATTCTGTTTGCTCTATACGGTATGTTGTGAGAGTGTTGTTTGCCGCACATCGAGTGTCCAATGGCATTTTAAGACAAAACACAGCAAAACCTTCAATAATAAGGCAGACAATGCTGAGTCTACCAGCTATAGGGCCATAGCAAGGAATGGAAAACAAAGCAGTAATTTCTGTATAAGTTAAAATTAAGCCACAGAAGCAAGTTACAAAATTGTGTCGGATTGTTTTGGCATGCTTTATGGACTTTATGATGCAATCAAGATCTTTTTGTCAGAAAAAGGTCAAAACCACCACTGAATGCATGATAAAAAAATGGGTTACAAAACTAATGTTTTTAGCTGACATCACCATGCATAAAGATGAACTTGGACAGCAGACTTGCAGAACTTGCAATTTTTTTCCCAAGACTTTGACACCTCAACTTTGCGCTATTTCCAACTACTTAAAGAACTTTCAAAACATTGAACAACCCAAGTAGCTTAGTTTGAAGTGTACAGTACATGCGACAAATGACATCAGAATTTTCTGTCAGAAAATTTCAGAATTTCCAATGTTTTGGCCTGATGTTTTCTTCTCTGACTAGACCAGACAACTTTGATACCAGTGACATGGATTTTTCAGTGTTTCAGTGGATGGTTTCTGAGGATTCTGAAATGCAGCTAATTAATCGAAGTACTCAGACTTATGGAACTCAGAGTTCCGGGATCTGTGAAACACACTTTAGGCTACTGAAAATAATCACAGTGTCTCTGTCATTTACTGCTGGAAGGCCATTTCCCTGTGAACAGGTATCACCATGACATCTGTCCTTTGACCCAACCATTGCCGGTTAACAACTGAAAGCTTAGGGGCTTGTGTGCTGCTTTGAGCCTAAGATTGGAGAACTCAGCAAGGGAAAGCAGGGGCAAGGATCACATGAAATGGCAAGGCATGCGTATTCATTTTTTAGAAGTGCATGAGCTAACACCTGGCATGCCCCTTTTAAAAGGTTGCTGACCCCTGGTGTATGAGTTTGAACTGCATATTCCACTGATTCCACCAAGGACAAAAGGATCTGGAGATTGACCTGGCCAGGGAATGTCAACACAACCACACACATAGACATTTCATTTGTCCCTAATACTTTCTCAAGTACAGTAAATAATGGATCCAAAAAAACTAAAATAAAAGCTGTTGAAATGATAAGTGTACAGATACTTAGCATCAAAACAAGCACTTGCTTTCTGATGCTAACATGTTTTTTCATGTAAAAAGGAAAAATTAATATTGTTATAAAAGTCTTGAAAAGGATAGTAATCAGCAAAAAAAAAGTCTGACATTGTAAACATTGTCTTGTTTTTCACATCACACTGACCTGGAGGTGTTCTTCTTTGGCATCCCATCTGCAAAAATAACACACAGAAAAAGTAATTACTGTACATAAGGTAGTTAAATTTATATTTTATAATACATTAATTAGATGAAGAGGAAAATTAGTTCAGCATATCAAAAAAGTGAAAATGGGTGACTGAAAAAGTGCTCTGAGAATGCACTTACTATATAACAATACTAAAGACTGGAACTTAGTGCTCTCTTTGAACCTACAGGTATGTCACTTTTTAAAAGGTACATCTACATACTTAAGCAAAATTTAAATGTATAACCTACACAGAAAATAAATAACCTACATAATCTCAGGAGCAACTGCAGTCTGAAAAGCCATTAATGTTTTATAAACAACACTGAATTGAAGTGGAACATGTGCCACTGTTGATCTACAAGCACTTAGACTGCCTCACTCTTTCCATTACCGGCAACATTTTGACCTCATAACTAATCTGTGCTACTATCTTCACTAATAAGCCTTAACATTGCACTTCACATGTCTTCAGAGACGAGGGCAAAGCCATGGAACATCAGTACAGGATGTGCGTCATTTCTGGAAATGGGATCACTAATTCTCACAACTGAATAGCAATCAATTAAAATAACAGGTAGAGGCACACATCCAAATAAGCAGAACAAAAAAGTAATCAAACAAATGAAAGGAGCATGTTTAATAATTTTGGTTGTATGCATAGGCAAAATATGAAATTATCAATAAACATGGTTTTGCACTTGAACTACATTGTAGGTATAAAACTGAGGCAGATTGTTTCAATTAGAACTAAATGTTTTTTTAAAGATTTCTAATAGTCCTTGTGTGCCTCACACAAGTCCACAGGAATGTGGTAATGGGCCCCTCTGCTAAGAGACATCGTAGAACTGCATCAAAGCTCAACAGTATAGTAATATTTACAGTAGCAAAATGGACTCCCAGTATGTAGCCTGTTTCTGTCAAAGACCATAGGTCCCAGGTCACTATCCATTATCTAAAAGGGATAGTCCCCAATGAAAGGTCTTTGATAAAAGGTATGAAAATTCCCTTCCTGCTAGTGTGGCAAGAGGTTTTCCCAAATGAACCATAACTATATAACTCCCCTATTAGCAGTGACAAGAGAGCACAAAAACTGCGATTGCTATCAATATTACCCACTTATAATCCTTTTGAGATTTTCCATACTGTATATAATGACCACTCTAACCACTTAATCTTCTTTTAAAGACTCATTGTTCTTCTTAACCATAAAGGTCCATGTAAAATACAACCTCTACCTCCCTGAGGAACTGCTTTTATAGGAAGCTAGAGATTCCAGGTGCAGCCAATTCAGTGATTTCCTCCTGAGAATTTGAAGAATGAGGCTCACCTAAATGAGATGACCCCACCTCTTGGTGATTCTCACAAGCTCTGATACAGGTGAGTATTAATTCTCTAGAGAGCCCTCCAAGGCTAGGATGTCTGTATCTTAACAGTAATACTGAAAGAATAAATAGAAGGTACTTCTTTAGTACAGGAAGCATGTACTGTATGTATAACTATTATTATGTGGCACAAAGTTTTAAAATTCAGCCTGGTGCTGTCTGTGGATGGAATAGGAATGTACAGTAGCTAAAGAGGCCCCTCTGATAGGAGACATCGTTAAGCTGTATCAATCTGAACAATGTAATGATATACTGTATAGTGCCATAGGGCTCCAGCAAGTCCCCTGGCTAGTTTCTTCCCAAGCCACAGGACAAAGGTCAATATCAACGGTCCAAATGAAGACCTACCAATAACTGGTCAGTACAGTGAGTATCAGAGTTACAGTATACCTGATAGCATCTCAGCCAATCACCAACTAGTGAACTGTGGCTCATTACAGGATCAGTAAACAAGTGTGAAACAGCTTTAAAGAGTTACAAATCAATTCAAAGAAAAAATACACTACAGCAAAATCTCATCCATTGGAAAAATAAATTCCAGTGAGCTGTTTGGATGACAATGACTTTCAATATTTAAATTTAGACTTTCCTAGGGTTAGTTAGGGGTTCCATTTTGTAAGTGATTGTTGTTTGACTAACACTTCTTTTTTTTATTTTGAACTAGTTCTGTTTAATTATTAAAATCTCCCAAATCTGCTCAGTGGTTTAATTGAACTGCTGATTTTGCCACTTTGTTTGTAATTAGAACATGCCTGATAGACCCCAAATCTGCTTAACCTGCATGCCATTCTTTTGATCACCTGAATTAGTCTCCTGTGCCTGTGTTCTTAGATTTGCACTGTGTTCTTACTTTTACTACTTGTTGATCAAGAGACCTGATGACAAATTTTATTGCAGTATAAAGTATTCGTCTACTGTATGACTATAGTATTGTATGTGTTCTGTAAATTACATACCTATATACAACATTTTCAATAAAAACTGTTCTGAGAGCTTTTAAAACCCAGGCAGCACTAAATTCTTTTCTCTGATTTAGACATTTTCACTCTTTTATTTGATCTGCTTTATTTCATACTAATTAAAAAAATCATATTAATGAATGTCAAGAATCATATCCTCATTAACTAGATTCCAAATGTATTGCTTTATGATATTATGCTGACAGACAATACAGCCAACTGAAACGAAACTGATGAAATACAATCTGACTATGCATATCTGTCTGGGATTTACATGATGACACAGCTCATCAAGGAACATATCTTAATCATCTCTTCATTTACCACTGTCTAAAACAGTACATAACATCCCTCCCAATATCTTCCTTACGCCTAACAAGCCTCAGTACATTTTAAGTAAAGGGAAGGGTGCCATAAATCTGTTATGGTAACAAACCATCTCCAAGGATACTTGGTGACTGTAGTCTTATGACTCCCATTAGAGACTGGTGACTCAAAATCTATAAATAGCTTGTAATGTTTTACTTCAGAGCAGAAGTCCTTACAGAAAAAAAAAGTGAAGACTAATGAACATATGAAATTAATGGAACACAAGACCAGGATGCTCTGTGCCACAATTCTGTAGATTTTAGGTCAACCTTAATTTAACACATTTACCAAAGACTTGGAAAAAATCTAACCATTAGGTAAACCTAGCAAGTGATTAGTCAATTAAGTCAGGGCTAAAGTCCTATTGGGCATCCAAGTAGTTTTTCCAAAGAGTCACCAAATTACTTAATTGAAACCAATGACCTGTGTGAATGATAAATTGCTCTATCATCAAGAATGCTCACCAACAAATGATTTTAAGAAACCCTTGAAAACCTGTTTATGTATGTACACACTGAGAGTATATAATACACAAGAGATGAATACTGCAACCAGTAGGATTTATTGTGGGTTTTAATGCCCTCAATATACTGCATAACCAGAATTATGAGCAGTCAAGTTTGTTATTCCTAATATTACTCTGATGTTCAGCATAAACAGTAAATGGTAACAGAAAATAATAACTTTCTGCTTTTAATATAAAAGTGTTTTTTTTCCTTATAACTTCACAACAACAGATACAGTGCTTCCAACTAGGTATGTTAGCCTAAATTAAAATATCAAATCAGAAACAAACCCAGTACTTCATGGTTAATTTGTGTTTACCAGAGGCCTCTTGCTTCTACCTGATGAAGGTATGATTTTATCCATGGCCACCCCTAACTCAAAACACTAACACACAAGACAAACCAGAGTTGGAAAAGTCATATAAAATCCCTCCATACCAGGAAGTTATAGTATGCATGTATTTCATCTATAGACCCCCTCACAAGGGGGTGAGAGTATAAGCTTAACCTGCTGGTGTTATTTACAGATGATTGCTTTCTATCCTTAACTCCCCTTCCTAACAGCATTGTAGACTTCACAAGCAGCCGACCTGTCCCTAGATCAACACTTATCTAATTTTGCTCATGTAAGCTAAAATGGTGTGCAGGGTAGCTTGAGAGCTCTAATTAGGCCACTTCGATTGAACCATCTCTGAGTCAAGTGCAGTGCAGCCCAGTTTTCCATCACCTGAAAAGTCTGTGCAGTTCCTGAAGAAGGATGGATATGCACAAAATTAAAATAGCAGGTTAAAATTAAATCACCCCACCTCACACAGAACGAGTGGGTATACAATCATAAACATTAAATAATTTTGTTCACTGTAAGTCAATCTGAATGTGCAACAAATCACTTGTGATATACTGTATACTGTTACTTGTTTTTCTCTAAATTAGGCCCTACAAAATCATTTACAGAATGAACAAGCTCATAATATGAGCTCTTGGGTGTGAAGTTGTACAATAATCTTTAATCACCTTTTGAAAGCTGAACAGAGTATCTACTGTAGAACCGTGATAATGTTTCCACCTCAACATCTTGCATTGCAAGAATTACAGTATTAGGTAAACCTGCTGGGAACAAAATTCTAACAGAACTGAATTCTAATACTGTATACAGGATATACAGTATAGTGACAAGTTTAGAATATAAATTAGGAATTATTATATGAACATTATGCAATGTATTTGTAAAATATTGTTTACAGTCTACAGTGTTTACAGTAACAGTCTTGTTTAGACTACCATGTTTAAATCTGGTCACCATACAGTATAACTGAATAAAGAAAATGCTGCTGAATCAGTACAAAGGTAGCAGGGTTAATTTTTTGCCACAGAGAAATGCCTTGAACAGAAAGGCTAATCTAATTTTAATTTATTTTATCCTAAACAGATGATACTACTTAGGGGCTTGATAGCATTTAGAATGTTAAAATTATTGACAAAGTCAAGTCAGAGAACCACTCAGAGGACAAAAGGAAACAAGCACACAGTAACAGAAGCAGAACTTAAGTATTAAGTTCTGAAAAAATAAGATCTTATTAAATTAAAGGGGTTGGAACAAACTGTGCAGTTATATTGTTGAAGCACATTCTTCATCCTTTGACCTCTCAAAAAAGAGCTGAATGAGACCCTCAGATCAATAGGCTACTGGCAACCAGATGAGAAAACTGGGCCTGCTAGTCATTCATTTGTAACCTTTCTTAGGGTCTAACATTATTTTTTTCTGTTAATAAGTCTATGGAACCTTACCTTCTTGCTCTCCCTGTCAGACGATCCTTGCCTTTTGCTTTGCTGCTTACTACTGGAACATTTTTGGAAGCCTTTTCTCTGTTGCGATGCATATTACCTATAACAAAATAAATAGGGAACCCAAGCTTAACCAATTAAAATAGACATTGCAATCCCAAACCTCTATTCTAATCTGTTAAATGTGCTTCATTTGGTTGGTTTAATATTTTAATACTTGAATACTCTCTAAATTCTGTAAGCTTTAAGGACTGTGATGAGTATACTTTATTGAGCACTTATTTGATTTCACAAAAACAAATATTGTGTTTTGGGTAGAGAACTGTGAGGTCAACCACAATGCATAATCAATTTACAGAGATTATAAAAGCTAAATACGCAAACATAATTACTGTAGGTAATGTAATGAAGTTACACTTATATTGATTTCATTTAAGTTCTGTACTGCAAAACTGAACAGATGCAGCAAAACAAATATGAGTTTAAGAGAACTATAACACCTATAGTATATGCAATATAATTTCTTGCTATTTCCATTATGTTCATGCAGAAAAAAAGAGATGCATTATTTCACAGACTGTATTGTATAATAATTTGGAGATGGAAATTGTAAATGTAGGCAACACACAAGCTAAAACAGTTAGACTTCCACTGAAACACACTGAAATTCTGGTTCTATCAAGACAATGAATCCCACAGAAAAGCAATACACTCAAAGTGAAATTATGTTGTTTTCTTTTTTCCATGTTCAACTGGAAGCATTTAAAAATTAAAAAAAAACTGATCTGGGAACAATGTCTCAGTTTTCAAGCAATGCAAGTATTTTCATTAAAGACCTTAATAATGAAAAGCATATTGCAATTTTAAAGTTCACTTTAGAAACAAGGGTCTGCAAAACCCCACTGAACATGAGATATATTTTCATTGCTGTCCTCAGGCAGCACCATTTCTCCATCTTTATCCTAACTTTTTATCAATCCTTCTAGTAATGAGATTGGACTGAAAATATTTGTATAATATAAAACTCATGTGGCATATTCTTCAGGTCCTATTTTTGTTAATAAGAGAACCAGTATGGGTTTCTTAATATTTGGCAAATGACTGTGTATAGCAATAATACAGAAAAAAATAGATCTACTAAACCCCAAACTAAAGAAGGAAAAATATGGTACTCAGCCCACAGACTTTAGGCTCAGATTCTCTATATTAAAAATTATTTTATTTACAGAATTGCAGAGATGGACTGAAGTAACACTACAATATTGGCAACTCATTATGGGCAATCGTTTTATAAGAAAGGTTAATACCAACCTCTTGTTTCAGGGTCAGATAATCTTGGATTAAACTTCCTTGGATTTCTTCCAACTGTGCAACACAAACAAACTTAATTAGTTAAAGGGTTCATACTCACATACTGTAGCAATATGATTATTATTAATGCATAAGTATTACTGTAAATATTATTATTTTGATCACTTTCTAACATTTACATTTTGGAGGCTGGTGTTACTGTAAATGGGGTTTACAGTAACTACATTTTGGTTACATTCTATGAAGGAGTTTGGCCCTTTTATGAAGAACAAGCATGTTTTGCCCTCCAAAATGATTTTATGGACTGAACAGAACAGGGAAGACTTCTGGTGCCAAAACTGTCTTGCCAGTATCTATGTAGTCTGCCTCTCGGTTATGTACTGCCTCATAACTGTGCAATATGTTATGCACAATACCTACATTTTGCCATACTAACAACAGTAAACACATTTCAGAATAGCTGAAAAAAATATGTTTGACAAAAAATATACTTTCACATAACTTATATTTTACTTAAATCTCTTTCTGTTTTTGCAATTTGCCTGTGTCAGAAAAATTAAATATGTTACCTGTTCATTTCTCAAGACTTAATGATGTTAATTTCTGGAACATCTAAGAAAAAAGGCTTTTTTCCAAAATATTTAAATGCCTGTGCAGGACTCTTTAACCTGATAGTGTGATGCTGGAGGACTTTCACAAATAAACTGTTTGTATACTGTACATACTGTATAACCCTTTGTAGGGTTACCTGCATCCTATTTGCTATAATCATTAATAACCAGAGAAATTCTGAAAATGGGTCTGAGGCTGGACCAACTCTGGTGTAAAAACCTTTCCAACCTCACTAGCACCCTGTAAACTTTATTTTAGATTATGGGAACTATGCTGCAAATATATTCTATATATTCTATATCCTGTATATACAGTATATATTCTAAATTATCTTGCCTTTAGGCCTAGCATATTAGACCGGTGTTCTGAAATATTTATAGAGAGAAATAACACAGTAAAATCTGCCGGGACTGTATTCTGTCTTGTGCAAATGTCTGCACTTTTTTTTTTCTCTGACTGGCCTCTAAGCCACACAGCTACAACACAGACTGCCACAGATGGCGAAAGACACAGCTGCTTGGTTACACTGCCCAATAAAAGTAATTCAATATCAGAAAATGTATTATACTAATAGATTTTCAGCTTTCATTAGGAAAAAAAAAGAGGTCAGAGACGTAATCTGAAAATCTGTTCTTCAGTATTAAACATATCAAATTTGGAAACAAGCAGATTAGTGAAGCTACTGTACAGTATGTAATGGTACCTTCACTTTTTTCGTTCAAAGTGGAATGATTCACCACTTGCCTGATGTTAAGCTTGTTTGATGACACTTGGCAGTGCGGACTTCTGCTGTCTAATCTTGTTTTGTATTAGTTTCATATGCATGTTTATGTCCTTCAGCTCATATTAAAAATGTCAATTGTACTAACCTATTTCAGCATCAGTGTTTGGAATTACGAAACCAGCAACAAACTGTACATACAGTACCAAACTTGTGATAAAACAGGTACAGTGCCTGAAAGTACAGAAAGTCATTGCCACTTGTATTTTTCACAATTGTTTATGTTGCAATCTTAAACACCTTTATACAGGATTTTTTCTCACTGATCTAAGAAAGCAAAAAAGTCATTACTACTTTATAGTTCATCAAGTTATACAGTATGTACAGTACACATACAGTACATATAAGTGTGAATGCATATTTTTCTAAACAAGTGCATAATAAGATCATGTGTTGCATGTGTCACAACCTGCACACTCATCAAGTTGTTCAATTTGTGACAGTTTACAAGCCTCATAGTGCTTTACAAAAGGTTTAGTGCCAACTGGAAGCGCTACTGCTGCAAACTAATGAAAAGTTACAGAAGTTGTTGTTTCACAGAATTCTCAATATTCCTGGCTGCCTAAACCCAACTCTTTCCATGATGGCACTCTGCCATTTGTAAACTGCCTCTTGAGGAATGTGTTTCTTTTTCCTCTCAATTTGTTGTTATAAAAAAAATTAGCATTAGTACAGTACATTACACCTCTATAGTTAAATCATGTACTAAAGGCATCTAAAGGTAGATATTATTGGTGGCATTCCATATTTAAAAATTTGAATAAACCACTCAGTTTTAAATTATAGCACAGCAAAGACTAAAAAATAAATTTCACTGAGTTTAATGTGAGACCTTCACATGGAATAACACAAAGTAATAATGAAGCAACCCCTTGTCATTAAATGATAAAACTACCATTTCTTAAATTTTTATTAAACAATACAACCTCCTTTTTGTAAACACTCTTTATATACGTAGTTCTGTATGAGATCCCTCCCTCTATAAAAAATACTACATGATTTTACAAAACATTGTTCTTAAGTCTAATGTTTTTTACACCAAACAATAACTTTGCATTGTTCTCTTAAGGATTCAAATTTATATTAACTATTGTTATCCCTCTCAGAAAATATGACAGTGTATCAATTAAATATCTGCAATATGACAAAATGTATGGAACATGAATACTTCAGAGGGCATCATGGTGGCACAGAGGTTAGCAGTTTTGCTTTGCAATGCTGAGGATCTGGGTTCAACTCCTGAGTTTACATGCATTTCCTCCAGGTGCTCCAGTTTCCTTCCACAGTCCAAAGACATGGTGATAGGTTAAAATTTGGCCCTGGGATGAGGTGAGTATGTGTGTATTTGTGTCTGTGTGTGTCCTGTGATGGACTGGTATCCCATCCAGGATTTATCAGGATGTATCATGTGCAATGTTTCCCTGGATAGGCTCTAGGCCACCATGACCCTCAGTTGGATAAGTGATGCAATATAATAATGAATATGTAAAACTAATGGGAAACAGAAACAATTAACTGTTCAGAGACTATCACAAATTCATAGGTATTATTAGGCTCATGCTCTTATTTATTCTAATCAAAGGGAGAAGCACATTGAGTTATATTGCTTATTACACTTGTGTGATGTGTTTGTCTGTTAATTCCCTTTCTCATATTTATTTTTTCTCATAATTCATTTGTAAAAATTGGATACAAGAAGGTTAAATGGGCTGTCTTTTTTAACAAGCTCACCTCTGTTTTGACTTCTATTTCCAGATTCACCATCACTGATAAACTTTTCACGAAACCTAAAGAAATAAAGAGAGAATCATTCTATATTCAACCCACTTATTAGGCATACCTTGTGTCTATCCCAGAAGCAGAGAATGCAAGTTGGGGAAATTATCCTAAAGTGAAGCAAAAGTCACTTTTCCAGATTAAGTGCGCTTTCAAAATGAAAAATGAAGGACTTAAATGAATACCTGTTCTCTATTAAATAAAGCCAGTTATGCTTTTGAAGGAAATTACAACACTGATGTATTTTTAGAATAAGCAATGTAAATCTAACTATTCTGGTTTGTGAGAAACAAACTCACATTTCCTTATTTCAAAGGGAACGGTTTTGTTTTTGTAAACACTGAAACTTTTCCTAATCCCTTCTGTCCCTTGTGCACTATCACACATTCCCAAATAAGGAAAGGCATTCAAACCTTTTTAAACAAGCTAAAAATAGCCCTTCTTTCCTTCATTTGTATTTCATACTGCTTGTACAATAAAAAGCTGTTTATCAGAGTGCTGTTCCACTATGTGTTGGACGTCACTTATAAATCCACATTTGAAAGCTTCCAGACCCTTAACCTGCAAAAACAAACACTTTTCTTCAACGATTTGCCTCCAGATACTTATTTAAAACTGCTACCAAGTAAAAAGGAACCTCTACTTCCAGCCTTTGAAGACTTGTCATCCCTTGAAAAACAAAATATGAATCAGTGTGAATACTTGTTTCGCTTGAAAATAACTTTTCAACGCAGTAAGATACTGTATAGTTGCTATTTAGAGCTTTAAATATTATGCTACTTAGCCACCTACACTAAAACAGAAGTTTTAAACACTGCGTAAGGTCCTCTTCGACAAACTTGATTCATTCAGCATTTTTATGCACTTCAAATTAGGAACGAGCAACTCCTAATTGAATGAAAACCTCAAAGGACTTGTAAGCACTTAAATGGATTTACACTTGTCAAATGCAATTAAGAAACTATTACCTGCAAGAAGGGCAGTGATTAATCTCTTTCGTGTAAAGAATTTTACAACCTAAGACTGACACTCAACCATAATTCCAGTTAAAGACCTGCAGTTAAATCTAAGACATACTGTAACATGGTGAAGAATACCGAGAATATGTGAGTTCTTGATATACTGTATGTGGGAGCAGATTAAAGTCCTAAATATGCAGAACTAACTTGTTGTGATAACAAAAGCAAAAGCTGAAGTCACAGAGGAGTACAGCTCATCAGCACCAGTAACCCACCAAATAATAATAATAATTAATAATACATTTGCTACATTTTTATCATTATAATACCCAGAATAAGGATAATAGTTTAGCTTTAGAAAATCATACATACCCAAACATTCTATTCTGTCTCTGGATTTTATGATAACTCATTGAAGTGGCCCATGGTAGAAAACAACTGGGGGACACTGGTATAGGACTTCAGTATAGTGGTACTTAAAGCCTTGTACATAAGAGCAAATACAGTATACAGTATAACTGTTAGACCAAATCATCATGTCCAGCCTTTTGACTACGTTGCTGATGAGGTGACAGTGGGACTGAAAATCTGTTCCACTTCAAATAATCCTCTCCATCACTTTTTCCATCCTCTCCAGAAACTAAAGAAAATAAGGTAATGTCTTTCTTGTTTGATTTTTATATCTGTGGCGTAATGTAAATAGCTTCATAAAAGTAAACAAAGAACTTCACTACTGTAAATTTACCACAGTTCTCTACCCATTCAATGTGTTATAAAACAAGGGTCATGAAGAGGTAGCCCAACATAGTGGGTTAAAACATGTGTCTATGTTGCTTAAGTTGAAATTCTAGAATTTTGAGTTGAAACTTTAGAGGGAGCATTTTATTTCTGTACTAGTGATGTAAACAAGCCATAGAAAAAATTATTATTGTCACAATTGCTACTCTCCCTCTTAAGGGCGCTCCAGCCCTTCCTCGTTTTCCCCCATTGTTTACACCTGTTCCTTTTCCCAGCCCCTCTTTAGTTCCACCTTTAAAGCCACACGCAGGCGTTTGCCCGAGGCTTCTCATTGAATCCCGTTTCGTGAGAGCCCGGGGTCCTGCCGCGTCTGGCTCCGTCATGGTTTTAGTTTCCTGTTCCTGATTCCCTGCCCCACCGGTTCCGACCCGGTTCGTGTTTTTAGTTCCTTTGGATGGGTTCCCTGGTCTTGGACTCTGCCTCCCGTTTTGGATTTCCCTTTTGGATAGACCCTTGGATTGTTCGCCTTGGATTCACTCCCCCTGGACACCTGCACTCCTCGGACATGCCCCCCGTCTCCAGACCCTTCTCCTGCATGACTTTTTCCCTATTTAATCCTCACAATTCCGGATCGTGTCGTCCGCATAGGGCCCGGAAAGAACTGATCCTTACAATTATAGAATGTATGGCTGACACTTGAGAGGTACATTATTTGTGGCCTGGCTTGTTTATACAGTTTTTCCCAGTTGCTTATGCACTGTGACCAAATGCACACACAGAGCGATCTGATCTCAATACAAAATTCCCGGAACAATGCACCAGCTTTGCAGAACTGAACACACATTCTACTTGTTTCAACTCAATTTGAAATTCAGGTTGACTCATGTTGCAAAACACTTCACATAATCCTCAATGTATAAGCACAATAGTCCTTGTAAGAAAACATGGGCCATTTCTAATAATACATGAATCACGTGGTAAAACTCAAAGTGACAATAAACTACAACAGTCTTCATCTGAACAAACACAATCAGTCAAATATTTTCACTCAGTTCTCCAATATAAAAAGGTCGCAGAAGTGGTCAGTATAGAAAACAATGGAGCAACAAAGAGCATGCAGAGCAAGAGGTAGGGGAAGAAATGGAGGAAGAGGAAGACAACAAATTTCAAATGAAATAATAGCCATTCTAATTGATCATGTAATCAACCATGGAATAAGTATGTAGGAAGCAGGACTGCAACCCAATCTGAGCCGGTTCACTGTAGCTGGAATCATCTGGAACTTTAGGTCTGAGAACACGTGAGTGGGTAAAAATAAGAGTAATTTAAAGAGTAAAAATAAAAGAGTAATTTATTTTTTTTTTAAAATTAAAAAGTATTTTTTTTTAATTAATGCAAGTTGCTACATAAGAAAAAAGCTCACCAGTTTAGCTCTCTCTCAGTCCCTGAAAGGAAGGTCTTTTTAGAAGACTCTTTCCATTCTAAGATGAGCTTACAGTTAACACTGAAACATTTTGATTTGCTATTTTAATCCCTTAGGATGACATACAGTATCTCCTTCCAGAACATGCACATTAAAGAGAAAAAATGAACATCTACTATGAATCCTATGATTCTAAAACAGCTGTAACCACCAACAAATGTAGCATCTGTATAAGGAGGCACTAAGGCAATGCAATAATTACCAAACTTACTACATGCACCATTAAGTTTTGTCTATGAAATAAGATTCTCATTGTTTACTGTTTAGTAGCAGAAAAGTCCACTATTAATGAATTCGCCTGTCAAAATATCGGGAATGTTAACTCAACTGAACGGCTCTCTTAATGTTTGGCACTGAGTGGCTGACTTGAGGAGCCTAAGAGAGATTTTCATCACCAGCCTTGGCCAGAAGAATAGAGATTTCCCACATTGATCCTCTTGAAAACTGGTACAACTGGAGTAATGTGTAGTTCAATCCTATGCGCCATTGCTCTCGTTACAATCTCAGATGGAGGCATGATGCTAGATGAATGGAATGCGAAGAGATGGAATAGAACTGGGCTTTAAATATATAAAAACTTATCATACTATTGAGCCAGTGTGGCCCTGCTCTGAAGTGTCAAGCAATATTGATGCAACACCCTGTTCAAGCTGTTATTGTGGACTCTGAGACCCAGCCTGTAATCAGTGAGGGCTTGTAACATTTAGACCAATGAATGTAGAATACAGTACATATAATTAAGCCATTAATATTTTATTTATTACATTTTTAACATCTGTCATTTTTCATAGGTGTGATCAGAGTTCTCTACAGGTGACCGGTAACTTATGTTGAGATGATATCATGTGATGATGCCTAGCAAACTGTCATAAATTTAATGTAGAAATGATAATAGAGGCACAGCTCATGAAAAGAGAAGGATGAGCACAATACATAGTTTAATGGTAGGGAAACTATATTTAGACATGCATACTGCAGTAGTAGATAAAATATACTACAACTATCAAGCGAAGGAGTTTCAAAAAGTTTGTTACTGCCCATTGCAAGACATCATAAACTTTTGCAGAAACTTACATGTTCTCAGTTTTATCCATATCCCAAGCACGTCTCCACTGTCCCTTGGCATTCTTGTGCCGCGCCACTCGTTCTCTGTCTATCTGCTCTCGTTCCTTCTTCCAGCGAATATACTCCATCTGCTCCTCCTTAAATGTTAGAACATCGAGGTCTGCATGGGCCTTTGGTCCATACTTCACAGCATCCTAGAATGACAGGAAAAAACTTACTTGAGCCCATTTGTTGTCTTAGAAGTCAAACTACTGAAGGATAGGGTTAGGGTTGAGACTTTCTTCAAAGAGTTTAAATGAAGTGTCACAGATCTGAGTGTAAAATATACTTCACCGAATCAAGATATTTATCTGAAGCCACCTAACCAAAGAAAATAGATTATATCCCTAATGGAAAAATTATATTTTTGACAAGTGTTCTGTTATGGGAAATTTCATGTTGAATGGTGTTCTCAATGAGCATGGTTTCAGGCTTAACTAGGCTAGGAGTCAAGAATACACAATCAGTTTTAGATTTCTTTGTTAATATGCCTGTGCACTCAATGCAAATGCAAGAGTTTGAAAACAATAATCACTTTTTTTGAAGGTTTTAATTTTAGTGCAAGTTGGACAACATTCCCTTATAGGACAATAAAGTGTAAAGTACATGGCCACATACTGTATGTGAGAAAAAAAGGAAAGATAACATTGAAATATCACTTTTCCTAAATGTAATTCCTGCCCGAAAAAACAGCCATGCAATCCAAAATTGCCTACGTTTTTTGGAAACCCTAACCCTAACCCTAGCTATGGATTTGGCATTGGTTAGGGTTAGGGTTAAGGCTTTCTTTAAAGACCTTCCACTGATCATCTGAGAGTAAAATATCCTTCACTGAATCAAGAAACTAGCCTTAAGCCACCTCACCAGACCAAGCAGAAAGCATTATGAATTGTAAAAGTCTATTTTTGAGAAGAACTCTGTTATGAGAAATTTCATGTTGAATTGTGTTCTCAGTCAGCATGAGTTAGGAATACTCAATCAGTTTTGTTTTCTAATGCTAATATGCCTGTGCATTTAATGTAACTGAAGGAGTTTGAAAACAATAATCACTTATAGGACAATATAAGTATACTGTACAGTTAGTGGAATGCATGTATATACGTGAATGCTGCAGAAAAAAATACTTTCCAAGCATTATGGTCCTCTCAATAGCAGTACGTAGCACATTTCGAATCCAAACTACAGCACCATGCAGTATCGAACAAATGTTTTTTCCTTTCTTACTCTGACATTGACTTAGAGAGCATTTGCTGCACTTCTGTTAAACAAAAGCATGAGGTATTTAGAGTACAGTACAATATACAGAGGCCTTACATACAGTATATTATACAAGTTGAATATGATTTGAGATTTTAAACAATTTTTTTCACAAACATAAAACAATTTTGGTAGAAACTGTGCAATTGATTTAGAAAGTTATTTTTTCTTGTATAGCACTACACTTCCTGTAGGTCATCTTTGCCAAGTTACTTAAAAAAACACATACCAAGCAGGGACCACCCAAAATCATCAACTACTACAAACTCCTTCTCAGAGACAGAGAAATGATAGATGGCCTTGACAAAGACAACATTGAAGTATTCTTGTTTACCTCAAAACTGGCAGTTCCATCCTGGGGCTAAGAAAAACAAATCTGAAAACCCAAACGTGAATTTAAAAAAATGATACCGAAACCACTTCTTAGAGGTATTCTGCATTTCTGTTTGACATTATCACATTCTTTGTTAGCATTGCTGCATGCAGTTCAGAACAACCTCCAGTATCATGTATATAAGTAAATGCTGTAGCAAACACTGAAAACATAAATATTGCTTGACACCTCAGAGCAGGGCCACACTGACCCGACATAATAAAAAGAACTTAGGAAGCTGAGGAAACATATTACCAGTAAATGGAACAGGCTTCAAAAATTGCAGACAGCACAGAAACAAAGACACAGAGACAAGATGGGCATCTGGATCTGTGTAATTGGCTTCATTATCAAAAATGCATAGGTTGCACCTTTGTTTCTTCTCCTAAATTACAATTCAGGATCCATACAAACAGCAGCTCAGGCTTCCTGCATGCCTCATTTAAACATCCATTACCAGATTCTAACTAGCAGATATGGCCATGTCTTTAATGACCTCTCTTCTGTCAGGATACAGAGAGACATTATTGTAGAACAGAAGTGCTGTCAGACTGTCTAGCGACTTCAAACAAGGATGGGCACTGTCACATTTTCTAAGCTCTGCACTTTACTCTTCCATCAGATCCAACACATAATGGAAATACAAAATCCAAAGCCCATGATCACTACTAATTAGTTTAAGAGAAGAAAATGGAAACGTTTTTTGTCAGAGATAAAATGCATATTTAACTCTCTATCACATTGATAAGTGTAATTCCAGCAATTTACAAAACTTCCATTTTATAATATTATTTCAGTGTAATCAAGCACTTTTTCCAAATAAGCAGTAACTAGATTTTATTTCATGTGCAAGGCTTTACAAGACAAAAAAGAGCAATCTTCATCACTTAGCTGTATTTTAAAACACAATTAACCAAAAAATGTGACAGGCGCTACAGAATTCATAGTAAGAACAATTGCTATCTCTAATGAAAAGCAAGTATAAAATACTATAAATGCAATGAATATCAAAAAGTGATTGTTAACTTTGTAAAAAAAAAAGGTATGTGGCTCTAGAGATATGACACAGTACTGTATACAAGTGGCTATAATATTACATTTTAAAGTAAGGTATTAACATTTCCTTTTAATTCTCCATTATATGTTTTGTGGCTACAAACATTTTTGCACTAATGTTAGAATTACAAACATTTAAAAATTTGGATAAAAGTAACTGAAAAATAATTATGAATAAAAAAATGTATTCTGTCTCTTCCTGCTGTAAGATGCACCTCTTTACCTCTTTTTAAATACGATCTACTATAGCACAGACAGTGAATCACAGAAGTCTTGTTACAGCAAAGCACTTTCAATATAAACATCACAAAGCAGTGCACTGTGGGTTGGTAGGTTTTCAGACATATCCTCGACTGTTTCTGCTGTGAAATCATTCTGAAGTAATGTTCCACTATCAGTTGGAGTAGTATCAGCTCCATAAAAAATGGTGTTTCTGTACAATTACATACAGTACAGCCGTCATCAACATAATAGTGTGTGAAAGGATAAAATAGGTTATGATGATGAGTAGTCACAGTCATAACTTTTGTATGTGGATAATGTGCAGGAAACAAGGCATTCACTACAGTATATTCAACTGTAATCTGGAATAGCAGATTTCTAAAGAGATTAAGATTAGACAGAGCATGCCACTTCTGTTAAAAAAATACGAATACAGAGTCAAAAGATCACCACAAAGGTCATTCAGCCTACTGTACTTATTTGGTTCTGTAGAGAAGGTCCTGTAGCCAGCATTGGTTACAGATCCCCTCGACAATGAAAACACTCTTGACCCCTTCCCCCTTTCTAAAAAAAGGGAAAGAAATGCAGTAATGCTGACCACATGCCACTGAATCAGCAAAAAAAATCAAGAAACTAAATACATTGAAAGATGATTAATTTTACTGTAATATTTGTGTGTGCATATTTTTAACAGTTCTTGCTTCTCAGTAAGAATTTTTTTGTAGCTATAAATTTATTTGTTGATGTATTTAAAACTCTTTTTTTTGCATTTTACATTACATTCTATTGCTAATATTCACCACGTCCTTAACCATTGAAATTACAAAGGTGATTATCCTTCCATTGTGCTCAATATAATACGGACAAATTCTATTAAATTAATAACTGGATTTTCGAAAGTCGTGTTTCTGTACAATTAGGGAAAAAAGGATATTACTGTAAGTCTATTACAGAAAGCAAACATTAAATGGGGCATTAAGCTAATTTACTCTGATGTCCTCATGCTATAAAGGTCAATAGATTATTTTCTGCATATGGCATTCACCGTAATCCCCTGTAAGGTGCTTGGGCTGTTACAGGAAGACGTCCAGTTGAGTTTCGTTAATAGTAGTATAAGCTGTGATCTCTTGCTCTGAAGGAGTTCCACCCACAGAGCCACCAGCACCTCATAATAACATAATTAAAGTCAGCTAAAGGAACACACTCGTGCTGTGAAGCAGTCATCATATGACACTTGCATATTGCAATGCCACCTTTTCTTCTGAAATACGTTCTTCAGAAAAGTTTACAATCTGTGACCTTCAAGTTACGAGAACAAAACGGCAAAAACTCTGGTCAGTACCAAATTCTAACTTGACATTGGATTGTGATCTCTCTTTTCCAACCAGTAAATTTGGGTAGGTCCGGCTCTATTATGTAACAGTAATTCAGCTTGCCTAATTAGGAATATAGAATATAGAATTAAATCCAGCATAAAATACCTTGTTTTTCCAAATGCCATAATGTGTTACTCTCTTTTCTCCCAAATATGCATATGCATCCATCCATATTATCCTTCTCTATGATCATCAAAATAAGATTCGGCAGTATGCAATGCTTCTATTAATGGCAGTTGGTCTGTAAGTAATGTTATACTCAAAAAAAAAAGTAGCAAAACGTCTCTGAAAAAAAAGTTGGAGATAGGAGCTAATCACTCATTCTAAAACTGACTTGGTCCCCGAAATCCCATGCTGAGCGTAAAAAATGTCTAAGTAGTGTGGGAATGCTAACCCTGACCCTAGCTAGGGTTTCAACTGAGCAGTCATCATATTTTGAAATGCTCCCCAAACCAAAATCTAGTCTAGTTGGACTTTAAATGACACAATTACCACTTTACATAAAAGTGTTTACCCATTAAACCTGGTTTCCTTACAACTTTTGATCTGACTAAGTTTTGGGATACAATTACTGAACAGTGCAATATACTGTATATTGGTCACAAGTAGGACGTTTGAATAAGGTAGCTTTTTTAAGTCTAAAAAGCTGTTGACATATGCCTTTGTACAGAATAATGACTGAACTCTTCCGTGGGAAGAATCTCATACATTGTCTGCATTAGCTTTTGACCTAGCATCAGGGTTTTCTAATGTTTGGCCACATTCAGAGGTATACTATAACTGTACTGGCATAGAGCTCTCGACTGCTATTTAAATGCAAATTGTCCTTAGAATGACTTATATTAGAGGGAAGTGTCAACAGGCAGTGCTACAGTCACATCTTAAAAATTAGAAACACAAACAATTCTACATACTGTATACATAACTACAAAAGACAACTTTGTGACTGAAGTATTATAGCATTCACAATATCATATTTGTATTTGTGTACTACTGAATATTACAACAGACATGCTTTAACTTTGTCAACCCATGAACCTCATTTAAAGAGCACTGTGGTCTGTACACTATCAAAAACTACAGTATGTAATACAGTATTATCATAAGCAGTTAAATGCAGAGGTAACTACAGCTTGTCTCTTGCTGGTTTTCACTTTGAGAAATGATACCTCGGCCTAATGATCATCTAATACCTATGAGATTTGACTGAGCCAAGCCCTTTTGTTGTTTAATTACTGAAGTCTCACAGGTGCAGCACTATAGGTATAGCACATACAAGACATAAGAATCCCAAACAAATATGTACTGTTTCCCAAAAGAAGGAGCTGCAAGGAAGAAAAGCATAGAAGCAATCGTAAACAAAGGAGAAAGATGGCTGATGCCGTTTCAACAATGTATGGCAAAATGTAGCATTTGTTGTTGTTTTTGTGGTAAAATAGCCATAAAAACAACCAAAGACAGAATACATCAACTCCTGTCTTTTCTGCTATGCCAGTTTGAGAATCCTTCATATAAATTATGCTCTTTGCCTGAAAATGTTATATTACGTTTCAATTGTTTTTGTTAAAATATCTAGATCACATAGGATAAGATACTGGAGACTGGTTAGAGATCTCAGTTCATTCTAATCTTTTGCTGATTAGCAGAAGCTGTAGTTTTAGGATTTCTCTTGCAGAATCACTTTGAAATTCTCCTTTTCAAGTCAAATTTTCAAATTAATAAATCAATGTTAATTTATTTGGTGACTTCAGAATTATAAACAACTCTTCCTTATAAAAAAACAGATCGGTAACTTACATAACAGTAAGCTCATGATGAGTAGAAGTTGTATACTGTAGCAAAGTACAATAAGATCTAAAGTACTAAAGCTACTCTGTAAAATTATGGATGAAATGCTACACCCCAAGCATTTGATTGACAGTAATCAATTCAAGACTCATCAATTCATCAGCACGTAGTACCAATAATTTATATTATATTTTCAGTTAACACTAATATACTGTATATATATTTAATAATATACAGTGAATCTGAAAAGTGATAATCTGATTTTAATGGCATCCTCATCCTGACCAAATCAACAGAACATGGATTTACCATCAAAACACCTCATTTCATCAGAAAAGAACTAGCACATGAAATCATATAACATCCTATATCCTAAGCACTAGCTCAAGACCAACAGTATTCAGGAACCGAAAACACTACCTTATCACCTGCAGCAGGAGCAATGCTGACAGTAAGATAAGCATTAAAAGACTCAAGGAGCTAGTCAAGGGAGACCTTTCCCATTAGTGACTTCCAATAAAAGACAAACAAGTTTCAATCAACAACAGTGGGAAAGCATAAGGAGTGTTTGGGCAAAGTCCATTTTTATCAAGTGACTCTTTCAGCAAACATCAGGGCTGGTTTGATGTGGATGACAATGAGTTACATGAGTTGATTAACTAAATGTGCAAAGCCTTTTTTCAACTGACAGAATGACAGCATTTCCAAACTAAAGAAACACCAGTGAGTCAAAGCAGAGGTTCAAAGGAGCAACTGTGACATGAAGAACAGATGGTGGAAGAGATCCAGTATTCCTTACTTTCAGTGCCACCAAAACCATCTATAGTCTGAGAATTCATGGAAAAACCACCTAACAAAGAAGCACCATCCTCCAATCCTCCTTTAGTAATCACCCAATCAACAATTCAGTTTCACAAGGAGACTCTGGACAATGCTGAACATTTCCCGGACTGTACTTCAGACATCATCCCTCACAGACAGTCTTCATCATCTTGATGATAAGATCCAGCGTACCTTCAACTGTGCAAGTACTGCTTTTGGCTGCCTTCCCAATAGAGCTACAGTATGCCATGAACAATGTACAGAAAGTACTTCAAATCTCTTGGAAAGCATATGAGAAGTATATAAATGTTGCCTGCAGAAAATATTTCAAATATAGTCAAAGGGCAGATGAACCTACTGTAATCTTGTAATTAAACACAGCAAGCACTGAGACAAGGAATGTAAACATCAACTTTGCTGAGCTGGCCATGTAGCCATGTCCAGCTACAGACTACCAAAGTAAACATTGTTCTCTGGGCTAAATTATGACATTAATGTCTGGGAGACATTTGTCCTGGATTGTGTACAAAGGAGAAAGAGTGTTACAGGATCTCTACAAAATCATATGACGATAACAGAAGACTGCAAAGCAGGAAGAAAATGTTGTGAACCAGATACTGCAACAGAGCCTGTCTATCCTGGATTGGCCTCTACACCCATTTTCCAGCTCTCAGATGCCCCAAACCTAACACTGAAGGTTATTATCCTTGACTGCAAGGGTTGTCAAGTGATTATATTCTGAAAAAAAAAACGGTTAGCTTTGTTTTTTGTTTTCATTACATTGAAGACAAAAGAAAAAGACAGGCAGTTTTGAAGTGGAGGGGAGGGGTTATAGAAATTAAGCAGTTTCTATGTATCCTCCTGAGTTTCATTAAACTGATCCATAATGACTCCTTCTTCCACAGTGCTTGCTACACCTGTGCTGTTTCTTTTTTATTCCATTATTATTACCTTCACTGTATGCAAGTTCAGGTGATTCAGTAACAAGCTGCTAATTGGCACGCGACTGAGAAAGGGGGATGTTGTTTTGTTCAGAGGTGGTTACAAACGTGGTTCACATTAACAAGAGACGACATCCTGCATGACACTCCATAGCAGTAATCATTAAGACACAGCGTCTGTTCACAATGCTGTTTTTTTTTCATTAGTGCTGAGGGACAGTGGAAGCATGGGACTACTAAGGTGTTATCCAAGTACTGTAAATCGCTAAGGACTAAGTAAAATCTCTGATCAATTAAGGCTTTCAGTTTTCTCTTTTGGGAATAACATTACAGCTGTTGAACACATGGAAAAGAGGAGTAGTGTTACACAGCTTGGCAAGCAAGTTAACAATCCAGTGGCTCAAAAAGAGACCAAAAATATGTTTGTATATTGTGTATGTACTAGCAATTTAAGGAAAATCTTATTAGTGCCATAACATTCTAGAGAAAAGCTAAATTGTGATAAAGACATTATGTACCACTTTGGAAACAGATGCAGTTTATTGTTGTAATTAATAAAGTACCAGAGGTGTAAATTCCGTTTGTACAGTAGGTTTATTATCCTCTGAGGTCTGTCTTGTTAATGTGCCTTTAAAGTGTGATGTTAAATAATCAAACTAATTTATTCCACAATTTATACACTTATGCCCCTTGATGCTTAAGATGATTCATTTTTTTAGTTTTTCATCTCACTAACACCTTCTCTACTAACATCGTAACCTGTAAGGACCACTCCCATCAATTAGGCAAAGTGCACATCTTACTGATAAGTACAGCTGTTAATCAAGACAGGTTTATTGCAGTGATTCTTAGAACAATTTGATTCTGCTAATCAACTATGATCCAGGATTTTGTGTTAATTAGATTGTCTCTACAATAGACAAAGCAGGTACTGTAAAAAGCTGCTCAAATTTCCTTTATACTGTATGTTTATTATCAGTTGATTGTGGTTAAACATCTGCATTTTCTGACTGAAACATCTGAGTATTTTAATTATCTTTTTTCTGCAACTTAGAAACAGGGTTTCATTTTTTTTTAGTTTTAACCAATACACAAACACTTCAGATTAGAAAAAAAAAATAAAACTGAAAAATCTGTTGACTCTTAATTGTACTAGTGGCCAAAGTTTTACAAAAAATTTAAAAGGTTGGAAGTGCAAAAGTATTCAAACCCCTCCTATGGTGTCCCATTTTTACAAAATTACAAAATGATACATCTGCATTTTGTTACAATATATTATTTTATTCAAAACCGGAATGGAATACATGGAAGATTTCTAAGGGGAAGATAAGCTAAGGTAAATGTCAGCAAAATCTAAAATGAAAAAAAACTGAAACATGGAAACATGTACAGTAGATTGCATAAGTATTCCCATCCCTCATCTCAATATTTGCCCATTCTTCTGGGAACATTTACTCAAGCTCTCTCAGGTTATTTGAGGATCACTGATGGACAGCACTTTTCAAATCTTTTTACTGATTTTTACTGATGGCCCACTCATTGACATTCACTTTCTTATTGTTAGGCTACTTCTGTTTTGGTCTTGTGCTTTAGATCATTGTTCTGCAGAAAGATGAATTTTTGGCCCAGTTTTAAATGTGAAGCAGGTATTCCTCTAAGATTTGCCACTAACTTGCTTAATCTAATATATGTCCCCATCAGTCTTCACAAACTTCCTATTTCCTGCTAATAAGAAGCTGAACGATAACTCAAGGTTGCACTACCATGTTAGACAGTAGTGATGATGCTGACTGTGTCACTGTGTGCACTATTTTGGGTTTGTGTCAGATGTAACACTTTGCATTAGAACAAAAAGTTTATCTTGTCTGACCACAAAACCCTTTGCCATGTTTATAGTATCACTTAACTGGTTCATGATCACTTAAGTAGCTAACTTTGTTGCAATCTACAGTACATTTGGGATTTCAGATTTCAGGTTTTCTACTTAGTCAACTTTGTAGAATGACTGGGACATTGCTGACCCATGGACAACTTTCTCTCGTTTCAGCCACTTGACTCTTTCAAAGTCAACGTTGACCTCACAGTTGCATTTCTAACCAGTTTCCTCAAAGTCCAGCTGCTTAGTTTAGAAGGACAGCCTGATCTAGACAGTACTGTATGTGGGTGTCTAATGCTTCTTAATGATCGACATAACCACGCTCAAAGAGACATTACTAGGCTTTGAAATGTTTTTGTATGAGTCTTCTGATCGGTGCCTTTACACAACCTTATCTTTGAGTTGTTTTGAAATCGCCTTAGTCTTCATGGTTAAATACCGTATATGCTTGAAATGCACTACCTGACTGACAGACCCTACAAAGTTGTATATACAGTAGGTGTATGTATTTTGAAATCCTGTGAACAATTATTATTACAAAAGAGGTTTCTCGGCTTAATTGGGTGGCATTTAAGTTGATTTTGTGCAATTTAATTTTGTTTGCCACAGCGAAGGGTTTGAATAGCTATGCAATTGTGGTTGTGTATGCAGTATAAAAAATATAAATTGCTACTTCAAAGTTTGCAAGCTTTAACGCAACAAAATGTGAAAACAATGCAAGAATTGTAATACTTTTGCAAGGTGCCATATAATGCAATAACCAAATAAAAGAATTGTCACATTCAGAGTTATACTGTTGAATGCCAAAGATGATTCTGGCCTGAGGCAGTGTTTACAAAACATTTTCCAAAAACAGCATAACAGTATTTTTATCTTGTTCAGGCTGATACTCCAGAGGCATCCTAAATTCTCATGTCAAGTACAAAGTTTAGTACATCTACTGTAGCTCACATTCCTCCTTTTCAAAGCTTTAATTCCAATATATACTGTACAAAATAAAAGTTTAAAATGAGCAAAGGAATTTGATCAAGCAAATTGATCAAGGAATATCCATGTGTTATTTTTCATTAGTTCCCCAGTTTTCTTGATAAAATGACCCTTAAGTGTTATTAACAGACTATAACTTTTATCATTTTTTAAATAATTTGTATTACTGGAATCTCATTGCATCTTTTCACACACAGTCCAGACAGTAATTACACACAGCAAAAGACTTCCATCAGACTACATCATGTACTGGCTCTGCTTTATATCCTACAGAACATGATGACTTCATTGTTTCCAGAAAAGGCTACAATTATACTCCACAGACATGCATCTCAATTCCCAACAATGCAGAAACTAAGGGATTGAGACATGTTTCAGTGTGCTAGATTCAGTAAATGTATTTATTTGAGTTTTAATGTAACACTGTTATTTCACACTTTGGCAAGAAAAACACTTTACATCAGAGAGAGAAACTGTAACATTTTAATCAGGTTCTTACCTGAAAATAAGGGTCACACTCTGCAAGCCACTCAGTCTCATCAATTAGATTTTCAAAAGCCTGTCTTTCTTCCTCCTTTGGACATTAATATTAAAAAAAGAAAAATAATCCTGTTAGACAAGGGAATAATGTAAACACACAAGGCTATTACTAAACAAACGTCAGAAACAAATAGGGATATTTCTGTATCACTAATATTAGCATAACAAGCCGTAACTGACTCAAGATATGAATGATTCAATAATTCATGTCAGAAAAGTCTAACAGAAAATGAAAATGTATTGTTGAAGACAGAATTAAAATGAAATATTTTTTTCTAATAGCAGCAGAGTAGAAACTGCATAATAAAATACTTTGTTTCTATGTTACTCTTTCATTTCGAATACATTCTACTTATACAGTAATTACAGTATATATACACTCTTCCTTTTATACTCCAATAAGTGATAGTTATGTACAGTATAAAACAAGAAGCTAAATGTCAGTCAGCAACACTGAACTATAGAACAAAGATCAAAATGAATGAGCAAAAAAATGTCTGTATAAGACAGAGTATGATATCTGAAAATGAGGTGAAGAACAATTCTGTGCAAGGTCACTGGAAACAAACAACCCGATACTATAAATTCTCAGAACTACCTCTATTCACAAGACTTATGGGCTTGTCATAGAGAATGCTTTTAAAAATAAACACTGTACGTCATTCACTTTCTTCTTAGGATAACTGAAAGAATAATGAAAGAATATTTTTTACTGAAAGAATAATGGTTCTCTCAACATTCTGACTATCCACTTTTCTTAACCAAACACAACACTGTAGTATTGCATAAGAACCAGACGCAGTAAACATGCAGTCTTCTACAGTGAAAAGTATTCCATACAGAGCTCAAGACTGCCCTCCTGTGATGAAAAACCCAGACAACCTAGACAGCTTTTGTTCCTCCATTTACAATACCTAGCTTAAGAAAATAGATTGTATACAATACTGAAATTGACTTCTTATACTTCCTGATGAGTGGCATACAAAACAAATCACACAAATGATCATTTAAAGACTACAAAAAAACATCTTAAAGAGACGTCTGGATTGTAAATATTTAATATTCCTCCTCCTAAGAGATGTTTCTTTCTAAATATTTAAATGAAATTGTTATTTTTTTAAATACTTACAGAATGATTCACTGATGAATGCAACATTCATCTGATTAAAAACAACAGAAACACTATGCAGGGGTTCCACAGACCCTGATCAGCAATACTCATGATCAACCCATATGTTATTTTAAATAAACAGAACTATCACCAATCCTAGCATGTGAAACCAGCCCTAGTGGTCCATCTAAATAATATTACAAAGAATCACCTCACAACACATGACCAGTGGAAAATGTTGCTTGCTAGGGTCAGCTTTATAAGTATTTTGCTTTCAACTGTAAAAAATGGGCATCTTAAAATAGAAAAAAAAAGTTTGGCCCCATTTTCTATGCAATGACTGGAAAACATCACAAGGTGTCGGCCTCATTTCCTGTTCTGGCAGATCTGTGAGAAAAGAGCAGCACCAGAAAATGTGAAAATGTGAGATTAGCAGACTTGTTTTAACAGCTCTACGAACAGTATGCAATTGAGCCCGCTGCAGTTAATTGCAGTCCCCAAGAATGATTTATTGTAATATTCCTTTTGTCACAGCGCCACTGTCTTTTGTTCAGAAACACACAAAGACATTCTATGAGATCCCTGGCGCTCTGCCAATCTAGTCCTCTCTGTAGCATAATGAAGCGATTCAGAACAAACGCTGCAAAATGTTAATTAGATTAAATAATTCTTTTCATTATTAGAGGCAAACAATGTACTGGAAAAGAACAGATTCAGAGGTAGGGCTTGCTAAAAATATAGAAGCAAATGGCACCAGCCCGTTTTCCATTAACACAGTCTGCTTAGTCTGAAATGGCAGTGTTGCCATCCCGTGACAATTAGGAGACGGCACCCAGCAGAGGCAGGTAGTGCCCTGGAGTAATGCGCACTAGAGGAATTATTTCATTTTCTTTACAACCATGGAGGTTCACATTCGGTTGTTATTTTGAATGCTCAGTACTGTAATTGGAGATGCAATGTCGGTCATGCAAACAGGTGATTTGGAATACATGCACAAATACTGTACTACTAACACAAATATTCTTACTACGATGTGCTAAGATGTACTAGAAGACTGTAACTGGAATACAAATTTGTGCAGTATGGTCAAGAAGAGCTTACTGGGTCTCATCTGCCAGAAACATTTTCTAAGAAAATGGAGCTGTGCTTAATATTATTAATCACCAAAGACATCCTTGTATAACTGCAGCACAATACAGTGGCAGACTGTTAATTCCCTCTTCTTGTCTCATTTCGTTTACATGTATAAACTAGAAATGTGAAAATTTAGTGTTCTTGTAAAAACAATGGTAGTGAGTCAGAAAACAAGCTATTTGTAACACAACATTTTTCACAATTAAATACTTTTTTTACACAAAGACTCAGAAATACTGTATTTAGGTTTTTCTGCCTTGTATCAACACAATATATAAAATGTGCTAGGTACTGTATTTCATACATTAAACTAATGTAAATACTTCTGTTACATCCTATAAATAAGCATAATGTCTATTGCACACACACACACGGCAATATCCGGGCTAATTGCTGCATGAGTGCAAATGCTGCTTAATGCAGGAAAATTACATTTCCTATGCAAATAAATGCAAATTTCCTATGCAAATAAATATATTATTAAAAAATCATGTAAATAAATGTATTAGGAATGTACTTGAATATCTTGTGTTGTGTGATTTTTTTATAAAATTAACTTTCGAGATATATTCTACAATTTTAAATCTTCAAAATGACAATCTAAATAAAATGTTTCAGAGTTTAATACTGGGACATCTTTGGTAAAGAACAGTGTAGAGTTGTTTTTCAGCTGGCTTAGATGCTTTCAAACCTTAAATGAAAGGAAACAGTCACAAAAGTTTAGATTTATGAAACCCTTTGTGATATATTAGGGACTGTAATGATGTAAAATGCATTTATGCTATTTTGTTTTGTCAATAGCATGTGCAGCAATAAAAAGAACAGCAGGCGATATACTCACGAACGCCTCTGTGCAGTAGAAATGAACATGAGAGAAATTATATGCTTTTCCCAACAGTCTCATTAAGCATCAAGCACAATTTGTTTAGTGCAACACTGAAAGCACTGATGGGATATATTTATGGCTGATGAGCACTGGTTTGTATATACCCCAGAAGAACCACTTAGCTCTACTGTTAAATTGCACATGTGCTGTGAACAAAATAGTCTGGATTGACAAGCCTATTTTTTTAACTCATCTTTATGTCAAAAAGCTTTTGGATCGATACAGAAAGTGCGTGGTGCACCCCTAGACTCAAGACTAGAGACTTGAGACTTCAAGACATCTGTAATCTGTACAAAGCAGTTTCACTGTAAGAGAAAGAACAGACAGATAGAGAAGAACCAGTGGCACTGTCAGTAGGCAGCCTATAAAACTGTCAGGGGATAGCAAAAAGGGAGGGGGTATCACCAGGGATACAACAAAAAACAAGCAAACAAAAGGTCCAAATAAGACTTGCAGGACACAAATATATGACAATTGTATTTATGAGTAATTATTTGACCAACTTGTGGGGCCATTTAAAGAACTGATGATTTGACTTGCCAGTATAGCACCAATTATACTTTATAAGAAATGACGGCATTAACTTGTTGCTAACTAGCACTGCTCACGATGGTTAGTAACAGTAAAAAAAACCCTTCAAAGTTCACACCTTAACCTTGTTGTCCAGTGCCTTGGAGAAAGGGAGCTGTCTTCCTGTCCCAGCTGACTCTTTGTTCTCTTCTTCCTCAAAAAAGCCTTTCAGGCCAACAGGGCTGGAGGTCCTGTTCTGCGACTTTTTCTCACTTACAATTCTCTTGCCCTGGTTTCAAACAAAGATTGAGGAACCAGGTTATATGGTATATGTAAATCCTACAGTAATGTTTATGTTAAGGATTGTAATAATTTAGACTCAAGCCATTAAACCTGGGGACAATGTTATGCTCACTAGGCCCAAAAGTGTTCAGAAGATCTGACTACTGTAATAGTTATCTTGAAAAAAATTGCTGTGAATGTTTTTTACTCCTGATTCTTCATTGTATTTATTTTAATTAATGCAATGCAGAGACAAAATGTATTTAAAGTCCAGCTGGCATAACGCCATTGACTGAGGGAGCATCAGCCTTGTCTGTGAGAACATCACTGGCAGAACCCCCCTCTCTTTACAAGGAATGAGCCAAGGAGCTGTTGCAGGAGTGAAGATGGGGTGGAGGGAGGGGGTACAAGAAAGAAGTGCAAACGGGATGCTCAGCAGATGATATACAGTTAGTTATGTGCAGGAAAGCAGAAGTGGGTGAGATTTGAATTTGCCCTCCTCTTGGCCTTCTGTTTAAAAAACATCACCATTTAGATTAAGATCTTCCCTACAAAGGTATAATAAAGATAAAATTTAAATTAAAAAAAACAATTAGAATGCAACAGACATAAGACAAACATGCCAGAGATCATTGAGATCAAATGTTATGTCATCTTTTATGTCATCTGCTATGTAATTTGACATGTGAGGAAAACACACAAGTAAGCATTTCATTGTACTCAGGCACATTCAGTATGACAATAAACGTGAACTTGAAATGCAAGGAACTGGTTTCTTGATAAAATAATTTAAGAAATATTTACATGCAGATTAAAATGTATTAGTAATGCCATTGTTTATGATTTTATTTTATTTTTATTTTCCCTAACTGTTACCCTAATTTTCAAACCATGAAAACCTAAGATCAATCATCCCTTTAATAACAGTGTTTTGCTAAGGAGTCCTGACATTTAAACCTCCTTCAAAGAACTTTTAATACGCACTGATCAATTCACAATCAAGAGATGAATTTTTGTTTTTGAATGTAAACCCCTTTTAGGTTCTGTGCTGTAAAAAACTGTTAACTTGCCTTGTTTTTGTTGGCCATTGTCACCAACAGCTGCCTCCTTCTCCCCCTTCCCACATGAAACGTTAACCCAACATCCCCCTCTGGCAGCTCTGCTCCTCCCCTAAGGCTCAGAGGACTCCCGGATCCAGGCTTTTTAGTGACAACTCGAGCCTCCTGCGGAAAAAAACAGACATCCAACTGCTTTTCTGTTATCTAAAAGAGACTGCGATTTTGTGAAGCTGAGCATGAAATTTATTGTGCCCAGAGAGGCAAAATCTAAAATCATTCAATATTGAAGAGTCTTGTCGTGCCTTTCCCTTTGGACAAAAATAAAAAAGAAAAAGGCATGTTTAGTGTTCTGCTTACCTGGTGGAATAGGTATCATAGTAGAGAATTTCATTGAAATAGAACATCGTAACACAAAGCCTAAACTCAGATAAAAGCCAACTGACCTATCACAGAAAAAAGACAAGAGCATCTAAATGGTCATTTACATGAGATGTTGTGCAAAATACATCTCTAGATGTGCCTCTAGAGAGAATAAAATCTGAGCCACCAATGGAAACCCTGGTGCTCAGGCTGAGTGATGCATGCATAGGGTGTGACCAGCCCTGAAAAGCTCGATAAATACAGCTCCTGGACTGCACCAGATCTATTTAATGAGTAGCCAGTCAGGAAGCAGATACTGTTGTCCAAGTAGTACAAACCAAACTATGCGAAAAAGTTTTCATTATCCATCAAAACAAATTGTAATCTTGTTCAAATATAGATTAGAATATCAAGGGTTTTGCAATATTAGTTAACAAATATTGTATTACAAGCACATAGGATTTACTGACCACTGTACCCTAATTTAACTTAATTGAAGGTCAAAACACATAATGCTAGTATTATTGTCATTTACTGTAGCAATTTAAAAGTGTTTATATTCAACAGTTGGTTGGTTTCCTCTATATTGAGTACCTTAAACACACTGTTGCTTTTGACTATCCTACTCTGTATTATACTACACTGGGTTTTCTTTATTTCCATTTCCTTTAAAAACACAAAAGAACTGCACTAAAATTCATTTCCTGTCTAGTATTCCGACTTATACATTTAACTACAGGTGGAGCAGATATGATGCAGTAATGTTTCAAGGTTAATCATGATTCTACCTCCCATGTTCCTATTTTCTCCCTTTCTCTATTTAATTTGAAATTAATTTTAACAAGTGAAACATCTGGATCTCTATTAGCAAGTACTGAACATACATGCATACATACTGTACTGTACATGTGCTGATGAGGTTCAAGTGAGGAACCTGTGAAGGAACGCAAAGTGTGAGTGGCAGACAGACCCAAAGAAACACAAAAAAACTGTGTTTCTCTTCTTCATTTCTACGTTTCTGTGTGGAATTAATATCTACAGGTTGCTCTGCAAACATATTGGGTATTTTGCATTGCTCTGTTTTTTTTCACTCAATGCTTTTCCTTTCTCATGCAGATGATGATGAAATTGTAGCCATATTGTTTTAAACTAACAGTTAAACAGCTAATAGTCCTAGCTCTACATTTGGCAGTACCAAAAGTAGCCTTTTAGCTTTAACAATGTAAAGAGAGGGAGAGTGGGTGGCGTGACAGTGCAGTGGTTAGGATTGTTGTCTTGCAGTGCTGGGGCCCTGGGTTTGGTTCTGGACCTGCTGTGCTTTCTGCGTGGAGTCCGTATGTTCTCCCTGTGGGATTCCTCTAGGTGTTCTGATTTTCTCCCACAGTCCAAAAATATACTGGTAGGTTAGTTGGCTTCTGAGAAAACTGGGCTGTGTGTGAATATCTGTGTCTGTGTCTTCCCTGTTGGTGTCCTGTCCCGGGTGTAGCTTGCCTGTTGTTTGCTGGCACAGGCTCTGGCTTCCCTATGACCCTGAATTGGAAGAAGCGGTTACAAAATGGGTGGATGGAAGAGAGGAACATTTGATTTTAGTGATGGGGAGATCAAATTGGATAATGTGACAGATAGTGGTGGCCAGTTCCTATTGAGTGCTAATTTACAATTTAGCTGTAAATCATGTCTTTCGGTTATCTGAAGAATGTGACATACAACTGTTTTCTTCTCATCCAAGGGTCTCAAAGCCACATCTCAGTTCTTCACAATGCCCAAAACGGGCACTAACTTCTGATTGTGTCTACAGTGCCTTAGTGTAACTAAACATGTGCTGTATGTACTAATTCGAATATGTACAGACATTTAAATTATTGATTAATTCAACCTCAGATTAAAAACGCCACTCCTTGTGTACACAGTATACTGTATATCCAGTCTTGGTGACAGGCAAATGTAAATGTAAAGTCCATTACTTACATTGGGGGACTTCTTGATTGTAATGGTAAGGTCCTCTGCTTTTGCTCTCCGGCTGAGGAAAGCCATGCCCTCTTCTTCTGCTCTCTTCTTGTCTTCTTCTACTTCCTGTGAAGATTGGGCAGGTTTAAAGTCTGGATTGAGACAAGAGAGTGACTTCACTGAATTCCAACTCAGTGGAAACAAGCGGCTCCTGTTTTGCTTTATCATTCCCTAATTTCTTTTTTTTCAGACATTGCCAGGGCCTTATTTTGCTTTCCTGTTTTCTGAGCACTTAAATCCTTAACTTTTTTCCTTTCACATTGGCAGATACAGATAGTACAACTTTTAAAATATGTAGATGAAAAAAGTGAAAACACTGTGTAATACAGAATGTATTATCTGTGTTCCATCCCCCACCCCCCCTTGCTTTTAGGCTTATGACTTCACAAAATCTTCTACAATATCTGTAGATAAATACACAAAGGGTAACATGAAGGTGACCTCTTTCATTTTCTTTATATTTCTTATGCAAAGTGAGAATTCAGAAACCAAAATGAAATTTCAAAGACGCCACCTGGTATCTTTTCATCAGCGCTTCATTCTTTTTCCGTAAAGCTTCAATTTTCTTATCCAGTTCTGCATCCTTCTGTTCTTTCTTTTTAAACATGACATCAGGCAAATTATTCTGGAAAGAAATAACAATTGAAGTAAAGAGCAAAAGAAATGCATAGTTTCTTAGGGCTATTAAGTATGCCACAACAGAGGCTGCAGTCCACAATTGTTTCCTGATTGTTCAAAATAGCACCAAAGTTGACAAGGAAAATAAATCAGCTCTTGTCTTTAAGCACCCATAGTCTTATAGTCCATAGTCCTTGTGAGGGGTGAGGCAAGTCAGAGTTTAACCCCAAGCCACAGGGCAGCAGGCAGGACTGTAAGTATACAGCTGCTCTCTCCATGACAAGAAGTCAATCTATCACAGGGCAGCAGAAAAGAACATTTAACAAGTACTAATCAAAACTAGCTGGCATGTCTTTGGGAGCTGGGAGGAATCTAGACCTCTTATGGCAATAGAGTTAAAAAGCACAATTGCTAACCACTATACTACTATGTCACTCTATCTTTTCACCATTAATATCCAAATCTGATACTGGAGCTACAGTAATTGCCTGTACCACTTTTAGGCATTATTTATGAGGTGGGATATTTACTTTTCCAAATGTATGACTCTTAAATTTCTACACTTTACAGTCAAAAATGAAAATGCAAAAGTAATCTGAAGAACAACTGAACCACAAAATAATTGTTCCTTAGTTAAGTAAAATAATTAAGTATGTAAACAGCACAGAAGTTGTAAGAGGCCTTTTTATTAACTAACCAACTGAATTTGCCAAACCAGTTTATTGATGCTAAGAATGTGGTTTTAATATGGAAATAGAACTATCGTAACAAGAAAGAACAAAGAAAGGTACTTTTGTTGATTTAGCAATTAATTGTTCTTTTGCTAGTATTGTTCTTGTCTCCAAATTAAATTAATAAGATAAATTAAATAATTGAGGGGCGCTGTCAAATAACTTCTGTTCAGAGAACAAGTAAAGGTTTATACCATACTGATAGGAAAAGAAACGAGACACAATGTTTCGGTTGTGGAGCCTTCTTCAGGTGTTTGTCACTTTTCTTTTGCTTTCACCATGGAGTAAACCTTTACCTGTTTCTTTGCAGCCTACACATGCTGATGCAGCTGTCTACTTAAACTTCTTCTGCCCAGAGTACTTTGTCCCTTTTGAATTCTAAGGTCAAAACAGTTGCAAAAATAATAATTTCACATTCACATACTTTACAATTTACTTTCTGGGAGCAAGAATTATATACCTCATGAGGGTAAAAGTGGATAACTATGTCAGCATACAGGCTAAAAAGAATCAAGCAGAGGTTAATATATACTGTATATTATATACACCATTTTAGATCAATGTAAAGATGAAAGCAAACCAAAGAGCCTTTTCATCCCTGTCATGTACTTTATTTTAATGTACACTTTATCAAATGAATTAATTAAAAGTTAAGCACTAGATATTTTTTATCACACAAATTGATGGGACATTACATAATACTGTAGTTTCTAAAGTACAGTGTACTGTAACAGCAAGGATGCTGAGCAAAACTGATTCCTTTAGAATTGTTAATGCAAATTAAGTTATCTTAGTTGGATACATGATATTATATAATTACACATTTCTTAAAAAATGCTTAATATTCAGATCTGACCAAATTTAAAGAGAAATATTCTTTGGGAGCATAAAGGGTACATACAGTAAAAGTACTTTGTGTTTCTAACAAGCTAACTGCTGAACAACTGTTTCACAGTTACAGTACAGTATATACCTGATTTACAGTATGTAGTACTGCATTTTATTTACAGTACCAGTTTATTTACCATTTTTAATAAATCTGATCTCTCTCTCTTCTTACAGAAACACAGCTATTTAAGACATCTTAAAAGTTGTAAAGAATATTTCTGTGACTGGGAAGCAGGATTTTGAGGGGGCCCATATACTGTACAAGGGTTTGAGAAGGATACTCTTTTCAATAAAGAAAAGAAGTAAGAAAGAAGTAAACATAATTTTCATGGAAGAAAAGTGAGAAGGTCATTATTGCAAAAGTATACAAACTCATTGCTAAATTAATTTTAAAAAAATACCTTAACAAGTGGCCTCTGTGTGTGCAATAATAATGCCCATACTGAAATGATTTCAGAATAAATATCATGAAGTCTAAGGACTTGCTTTCAAAGCAAGTCAGGGATAAAGTATTTGAACAGCACAGATCAATAGAAGGGAGCAAAGAATACCAAAATTTCCAAATATCCTTGGGAGCACATTCTACTCAATCATCAAGAAATAGAAACTGCATTGTGCCACCCACACATTGCCTAGATCGGGCCATCCCTCCAAACTTAGTACCCATGCAGTAAACTAATTATTAATGCCACTATGAAGCCAATATAAACTTTGAAAGAACTATAAAGTTCAATGTCTAAGATGGGACAAAATGGCCGTGAGTCAACATTATCATATGAACTCCACAAAGTCAACCTGTAAGAAGAGTGGCAAACCCATCTCAAATCCATCTCAAGTTTGCTACAAAGAATAGCGTAGGTGATACTGCAAGCATGTGCCAAAATATCTGTCAGATTTGAACTTTGTGGTCTAAATGCAAAGTATAACATCTAGTGCAAACTCAACACTTAGAAGCACTAGGTTACGTAAGCATGGTTGTGGCAGAACCATTTTAATAGTCTGATTCACATCACAAGAGACAATATTATGAGAAAAATGGAAGAACCAAAATACAGTCAAATCTTAGGAGAAAACCAGCCTCTGTCTGCTAAAGGCCTCAAACTATGAGAAAAGTTCCCATTTCAGCAAGACAATGACCCAAAACTTTACTGGGGTGGCTTAAGAAAACAAGGTGAATGTCACTGAGCACAATCAAAACCCTCACTTGAATCCTATTAAGAATTTGTAGAAAGATGTGAAAACTGCTTTAAAAAATGAAAAAAACACTCATAAATGAATCTCAAGCAACTGGAGACAGCTTGAGGAAACCTGCCAAAACTACCCCCAAAAAACTTGCTGTTCTATTTGCTGCCAAATGTGCTTCCTCCAAATATTGAGTTTATGGGTCTGAATGCTTGTGTAATCAATATATTTCATTTTATACTCTTGTTTTTATTAATACATACTGCATTTTATCATACCCATAGAGATAAAAAACTTCAGTTTCAGCATTCAAATATTAATCTGTGCCTGTGGCTGGAAGGTTGTCAGTTCGTATACTGTGGCAGGCAGAGTAATCCTACTCCGTTGGGCCTATGAGCAAGGCCCTTAACCCCAACTGCTCCAGGGGCACCGTAAAAATGGCTGACCCTGCGCTCTGACCCCAAGCTTCTCTCTCCCCGTGTGCCCGTGTGTCTCATGGTGAGCAAGCTGGGGTATGTGAAAAAGCATGTTCCTAATACAAGAAATTGTACAGTATATGGCCAATAAAGTGATCTTAAATAATGTATTATGTTTAATTTGTTTTTTCTTTATTTTACAAGTTCACACAAAGGGACACCATAGGAAGGGTTCTGAATACTTTTGCAAGGTTTTCTATACTGAGCATCAATAGAAACTTATTGTACAAGTCTATATAGTACATGACTTTAACTATTACATAAGCACTAAATCACCTAATCAGTCAGTTGATTATGAGATTAATCCTGCTTTAATTTAAAAATCAAGAAAGAAATACAAATAAAGGATCCAATATGCCCTACTTATCAAGAAAACAATGTCTTCATGTCATTGGAATGTTGTAGGCTAGACTAATCCAGGATGATCACAGCCAAAATTTCTAAACTGTCAAGACATTGCAGCCAAACATAGGCCATAAATGACAGGCCATGATCTTGAAGACAACACAAGACACCTTGCCAAAATCAATATCATCACACTTTTGTGCACTTTTGATACTTCCTGTTCCACTGCATCAAAAATGCCACATGTCACAACAACAAACACATCAGCATGTCAGTTGTAAGCAGCTAGCTAAACAGACATTGTTTGCATGCCAGACAATCACACATGGGCCTAGGTTTACAAACGTTCATCAACACAACAGCAAGAATGAGATAGTGTGTGCAACACTTAAGGTGAAATTGCCAGCAGTGGTGTCTATGCCACTTAACTGCTGAATGAAGCTTTGTGTACAGCACACTGATGGACATCAGTACGTATGGCACAGATCTACAGAATATTAGCTAACTCTTGTATAACACAGAACAAGTGACTGGTACTTCAGGTCCTAGCATAATGGTCTGGGCAGAAGGGTCTGGTTGCCACAGAGCTCCACTTATAGTGTGTATATTTTGTGGCATCTATGGCTCAGAGACCAATGAACAGGCACATAACTGTTCAGGCTCTATGAAAATAATGGGACAGAATGCCACAAGATAGAATCTGCAATTTTGTGCAGTGCACACTTTGCAAGTGTACAATTTGCAGTGTTACGAAAGTGGCTAGATGCTATTAGCCCTTTGAATTTAACAGCTGACCGCCTGTCAATACATCCTGTTGATGACAAATGTTTGTCAGCATAACAAATGTAATAATCATCAACATCATCATCATTAGTCATTTCTATTCAACAAAATGTCAGTACTCTTTGCTACGCAAATGCAAGTTTTCTTGATTATAACTTTGTGAGTTGCAATTAAGTAAAGATTTTTCTTTTCATGTTCAGTTTACAACAAGTGAATCACAATTTGGATTAACCAAGGACCTATTCCTTCTTAAATATTTACATTACATTAATATTTTAACACTTATTCAACAATTGAAACAAGAGCTGAGAAACCAAAGTGAAATCCCAAGAATGCTGCACAACTCTACTTCCATAAATTATATGGCAATAAACCACATATTTTGATTGAATGGTCACAAAAACTGCCAATCTAATAAAATAAACTGAAATAAACCATAAGTTTTTAGGGATAGCATGAAACTGTCTGTATATTTTAAGCTGCTGAAAGTCCATTAAAAATAGCCAGTTAAGAAAATTATGGGTCATTAAAAAATCCACAAGATACAATGGAAAAATCAACAAAAACTAAATTTTAAAGCCTCTAAATATCTAATTTAATTTTTGACAGTAATGAGTTAGTCAGTTCAAACCATGTTCAACAGCTTTACTATTCTGTGTATCCTTCTGTGTGTCACCATGGAAACACTACAATATTTAAAAATTGCTGTTTCTTCAATAGCCAAGTTTGGCCTCAAGCAATCCTCCAAATTTATTGCGTTCTGAGTTAAGCCAATCAATATCAGACATATGATAAGACAAAAGGGATTTAATGTATCATCTTTAAGTGCATTTGCTTAAAACCACTGTAACTTTAAACTGGGAGCTCAGGGATTGAAGGCCAAATGCCTGCCGTGCTTTGGAAATTAATACAGACTCCTGCATGTCCTGCCAAAACAAGGATTCCTGCCATGGAACTTCGCACACAAGCAACAGCAGTATAGAACTGCTTCTTCAATGTTTTGTATGAAAGAGACTGAGGGACTTCTGTATTTTAACAAAGGAACAGACATGTTTGTCGACCTACTGTACTAAATGGCTATAAAGTGTCACCACTTGTAAACGTACCTGTATTAATTCAGCGTTTTTTTTCTCTCTCCATAGATGGTGCTGACCAGAAAATGTTACAACATTTCACTGCAGTCCATGTTTGAAATAAAGTTACAGCCCGATGTCTCAGCAATCTTTCAAATAAGAGTTATAAGGTAATGTACATAGCTTAATTAACTGCTATGGTGTAAAAAATGCAATTTTGCCAACCAAACCATGTCAAAAAGTAAAAATTCTAAACAAGTACATTACAGCCAATTACACAAAGATTTGCACTTGCATTTGAGTACCATAAAAACCACAGTAAACAAAACAGATGCAACAAATGTATGAGAAAGATAATTATTTCAAAATGTCAGATCAAGTCATATCAAATTATTGGCACTTTCAATTAAAAGTGAAAGACACGAGCAACTAGGAAAGTTATATGTTGATACCTCATGTCTCAACTCAGGTTTCTCTACATCTTTACCACTACACACTTGGAGGAATAATGTTTAATAAACTTTGAGAAGACATAATTAAAAAATATTTATACGAACAATATTTAAGTAAATAAATTAGTGAATACAACTTTTTCAAATAAATATTAAATAAAATATTAACGAATATTATTTTTATTCAATATTTCTTTTTCTAAATTCATTTTAAATTAGTAACAAATAGAAACATTTCAGAAAATATTAACAATTTTAACCAAATCGATCATTAAATATTTAACTGTCAATTTAATCTTGAAATACAGAAATCTCAAAAACATTGTACACAGTACTGTAAATTTTTACATATTTATGTAAAGCATATTGTGTATACACCCCAGCCTGACTACCTACAGTATATCTGTACTGGAAAAGCTGCTTACTGTTTCACAAAGTTGGAATACCAATAATTTCTGCCAGCAGTTTCCACTGACATGCCTCTTTCTTCTGCTTTTATTTTCCAAGTGAGCTCTTAAAAACATAGTTTCATATTAAACCCTTTAATTATATAATTGTTGGTTATGAACTTTTTAGGTTACATCCACACCCAATTCTAGGTTTTCAGAGAAATCCCTCTATTACATGTATAGTTTTTCAGTAAACAAACAGAAATCCTTAGCATGCTTAATAAATAGATGCTTCTCTATAGTTTCCTAATAGACTCTTGCTAGGTTACCAATTCACATTAACATTGTACAGTACATACAGTACAATGTCAATGTCACATTAACACACTAATATCATGACAGCACATTAAAGAAAAACATTTTGAATAATGCCATATAATATTATTTGAAGATATCTCAGATTTATTTATATATTACATTTTAATTTACATTATTATATTTATGTTTCATTACATTTAAATTATTTTATTATACAGTACATACAGGGAAATTGCTTTTCAATAATGTCATTAAAATGATAATGTACAGTATGTAAAAGGAACACACGTTGAAGTGAAATAAGGATTTTTTTTTCAAACAATGACATTTTACAAGCTACCTTGAAATATTGCCTAAAGGTGCAGTGAGTATATACAGTATGGATATTACTTCAAACCATCTGTACATTTCAAGTTATCTTCATCTTATAGTCATGTGGAAATAAAGTAGGGATACCTGAAAATATTTAATTGCAAGATATGGTTGATTAGCTCAATTTATCTGCTGTTTACATCAGGTTGTAATTTGTCTTGCCAAACTAATCAAGAAATCGGTTTTATTAAGGAGTTCAATCTGCCCAATAATACATCCATCTCTTAACAGAAAGTTACTCGTCTTGTGAAGGTTATGACAAATAGAAAACTATCTTCTCCAAGATGGGATGTCAGTTTATGACAAGGTCACAGAGAAAGGTACAGTTTAGATCCACCAATCAAACCAGTCCAGCATGTCTTTGGGAGGCTGGAGTAAACTAAAGCACCTGCAGAAAATTATGTAAACACTGGGGTCACATGCAAACACCACATGGATAGGCACCAGAGGGCAGAATCGAACTCAGGATCCTGGAGCTCTGAGGCAGAGCTCTTTTGAAATATGATATGTACTTTCTTTCTTTCACTCCCAAAATTGACCTAAGAATCAAAGTAATAGTTGTTTTGTTTTGTTTTTTATGTTTAACATTTTTTTCCTCTTTTTTACGGTTCATGGCAATCAGGTCAGGAAAATTAATTTCAATCAATTCCTGTGGAGACCAATAATCTAATTGGGTGGGGAAACAACATAACTGCTATCTGCAGCCCTAATCCTGTAAGTGTTTTGGTTTTCATCCCATCTCAGCTACCGTATGTGAACTTTACATAATGATTAATTTGTCAGTCAGTGTACAGGTTAATGTGTTTTCCAGTTTTCTTTCATTAATGCACTTAAACTTTTTGGAGGACTGCAAGAGGAATGGCAATTTACTTTCTGTAACAGACTACCAGGCCATATGCATGCCTAGTAAGTTTTATTTATGTCTGTTAAAGCAACACTGAAGAGCTAAACTTCACAAAGTAGAGGCAAATGATAAAATCCCTGTATATCCCTGCTGTAAGAACAATACACAGGTACAGTAGGCTGATTTAGAGTATCTGAAGTACAGTACAGATTCCAAACATTTTGTCAAATCCTTTCTCAGAAGACAGTCATTTCAAAAACTAGAATATAAGAAGGTCCTTTACAAGGAGTATTTAACCATTAAAACATCTCACATGCTACCCTATTTCTCTACCAACACATTCCAAAAAGAGCAGGTTGTCTAGATAAGCATGCAGATATAACTCTCTATAAAGCTTACAACATCACAAAAACACAACGCTGCTCAGCACATGGGAATTCCTTGTGAAGAGGAAATTCCCATGAGAGATAATGCACTTAATGAAAAAGCACTACATACTAATTATTCAAAGCAACTAGGGGGGCTAACCAAGCCAAAAACTTTGCAATGATTGAAGGAGGATGTAAACCATTGCAGGGAAGATGCTGCCAACAAAAGCAGCTTGGAACAGAGCATGTGTCTTGTGTTCCCAGATGGAGTGAAGACGGCACTATACGTGAAGCACGATGCTTGCAGAGCAAGGGGCTGTTTCTCATTAAGACTGGAAAAATAGCACAGCGCCACTGCTTCCTGAGTGGTGCCATATTCACAACAAAAAAGCAAATCAAAGAATGGAAGAATGCTGTGCCATTCATTTTACTTCAGGAGAGTGAAGATGGCCACAGACATTCAACCTGTTCTATGAAATACAGATGCTACTTGCCTTATTGTAAAAATTCCAGATCTCTTCCTTTTAATTAAAGGAAAGAAACTATTGAGATGCTGATGGAGCTTGGACTGGAGCTGTCCCACATCAATTTTTATATTGTAATCCTCCTTTTAAATTGCACTCACAACACAGTCCTGTTTAGGGGGTGGAAAATAATAACACAATTTAAAAAAACAATCACATATTTTAACAGACAACGTACATCTTAGAGCCAAAGATTTCTTTCAATTTTTCATCGACCTTTTGTTTGTGAACAAAAGGAGACGTATTCGATAAAGTAAGTATTAGCCATTATTTCACTCAAAAAAACAGAGCAGCACAGTGAAGAAAACCTATTTTGTTTCTGAAAACAACAGATAAATGGCAGGCTCTGTAAGACAAAAACAAAACATTTTCAGGGTTTTTCACTTTAAAACCTAACTTTAGGACAAAAATGTCTTAGAAAAAAACATATTTAAAACTATTCCCTAAGGGGTAATGGCTGTCACAATGTTAGAAAGATAGATGAAGTTTAACTTATAAAGGCCGTACAATATTTAAAAACTATTTGGCAGTTCCAACAAACATGTAATGTCAGACCCAGACTCAAAAAGAAAACACTTCAGAAAGAAAACAAGTGTGGCTACATCTTCTCATGCAGGGTTAAAGCAAAACGTTATCATCAGTGTCGAGAGTGACTGTGATGCTTTTCAGTGGGAACACAAATGACATCCCTCCCTGCAGCTCTGCATACTTTCACTGTCAGCTGTTTCAGAAGCGAAGCCCCAAAAGGGAAGCAGGTCCTGAACTAACATCGGCTGTCTGAAACGCACACAGATGCTTGCAGTCCCATGTTTCCAACATTCAGCAGAACAGCTGTGGCGAATAGCCCCCTGTCTCGAAATAAAGGCCGTTCTAGAAATGGCTGGCACTGCCACTTTTTCCATGGAGCTGTCTGACACCACACATCCATGCTATTGGAAACAAATGCAATAAAGAACCACAACATAAACATAATATGAGGGAAATTGCAGTTTACACCTTAGAGAAGCCCTTTATATACACCATAATCCCTAAAAAGAGACAGAGAGAAAGACAGATTGAGAAACAGAGAGAGAGGACTCACAGGTCTGTGCATTTTGGATGTCAGCGGCGAAAACTGGGCTCCTTCCAAACGAGAGCTAGCCGAATGAGGCATCAGGCAGGCTTTTGCACAGCGAGCTGCATGGAGTCCGTGATCATGCTTTGATTACAAAAAGCCAAGTTGGGCTGCCAGCCAAAAGCCCAGGCTGGCTTTGACAAATGTACAGGGAGCCCTGAGAACGTATTTCACACTGCCTGCTGCTCCTACGAACGCTTGCTCTCAGTTAAAATTACCCTTCAAACCCCCTTCCCCACCACTATTCCCCCGCCTTTCCCTACTCACCCCCCCACACACCCCATTGCAATTTAAAGGGACATTGAATAACCAAAAGTTAAAGTCTAATCTACAAGCTAGAATACAGTCCATGAGGAGACTGACTTCCTTGCTATACACATAAAAAATATACTTAGAACGCAATACAATTTTGCAGTAAGACAACCAAGGAAAAAGTAGTTTATCAACAGCTACAGCGATTGCAACACAGAGCTAGAATTGTCAGATACAAATCATTCCCAGTTTTATTGATATACATTTTATTTCATTACAACCAGGTTCTTAAGCTGAAAAGAGCTTGAAGATCTTTTGAATTCTGCATCATGTAATTTACATACAGTTCTCCTACCTTCAGAAATAATCCAGAAGACAGCCAGGGTATTGCACTGTTTAGCTGGCCAAGTGGAACCTCCTATTAAGCTAGCTTCACAAATGGCACATTAATCAGCTGTCAAACCTTTCACCATTACATGTCAAAAAACCGAACCTTCTTCTTAGAGCTGTAAAACTACTGCATGTTTTTTAACTATAATTTTATTAATACAGCCCCCTATAAAAAGTCCCTTCAAATTGAGAATATGATGTTTGCTATATTAGCCAATTGTCACTAAGTACCCCCTCCTCAAAACTTACAAAATTCATGCACTACACACAAAGCCACTACACAAAACCAACAATCACGTTTTTCATAGAAACGTTCACATCTCATTCAAGAATCCTTTTTTTTCTGTGAAGAAAATACTACAGGAACTTCTCTATGATGTGTTTGAAAGACATTTTGAGCAGGGAAAATACCCACCTTGTACTGTACATGAGATATTATTTTTGTTTTCTTCCCCTTACACATCCCCTTACTTGTTTGATGTTTGGCGTGTGTCTGACAGAACAGGAGTCTGACTGCCTCTCTAGAGAGTAAGGGGAAGGGTAAACAGTATTCTGCAGGATTTCCCATAATTGCACATGCAGGCCAGAGCTGCTTCTGGTTGCCATGCATGCTAATTGAGGGAGAGACAAACAGCACAGGCTGTTCTGAAAGGAATGAAGCAAACTTAAAAGCTTATGACTTGCATACTTGGGAAATATCCCAGAGTACTTCGGGGGAAAATAGGCATGCCTTTGGTACTGCTCAGACTCTATTCTGTTGTCTGTGCTTGGGATACAGTTTTTCAGTTTAAATTCAAATGTTTTCATCATCCTGCATAATGCATAAACCCTTTAGGAGAAATTACAAAACTCAAAATAATTCAAGCATGCTCTGTTGTATTTTTGAACCTGGAACAAATACAGCACAATATGTCTCATAACACCCTAATTACGTGGTGACTCTATGCAAAAACAGCCAAGTGCAACCACTGTTGTAAACATTTAACTATCATTCAATATTCAAATGAACTGCAGATTACACTGAAGACCAGTGGAACGTCTTTCCAAACATGTCAAAGACAACGAAATCATTCCGTTTATGCTTTTTAAATGTAAACCCATAGTAGACTATACAATTTGACAAATCATATAAAGTTATTCACTGACTCACATTTAAAAAACCCATAATCTGGGGGCCTTTTAACCTACTGTAAGTTTATGATATCATTGTACAAAGTCCAGAGCAAAATCAGCTAAATTTCTTAAACTGTGAAAACTTTAAAAGGTAATGTTTCCTTCCTTTCTGATTGCTACCACACATCATTCTTAAGAAGAACAACAATAACGATGATAACAATAACAATGATAGCGATAATAACAATAACAGTAAGAAATAATAATGTACACCAGTTCACCCACTATGAAGCAGATCAAGTAGAGAAGTCAGAAACTGCTTCACCTTAACTCCAATGAGATTTTTAATAACCAATAGTCAAGACATTGGTTTAACATTTAAGTTAGTAGTACTAAGTACTGTACACTTGGTGTGTCTAAACCACAGTAAATCCAGGGGTGGTCACTGAAATATAAAAACAAAAATGTGTCTGGAGCAAGAAAAATATTTCTAAAAGAAAACATCCTCAACAACAATAACAAGCTCCAGTTTCTCAAAAAGAATTTCCTACAAGCAGTTTTAAATAACAGATCTACAATCATTCAGGCTGTGTGACAACATGCAAAAGGAAAACTCCTCAATAACTAAGACAAGACTAAATTGCTACTGTACACCATAAAAACCAGGTTAAATAATCCAAGGTCCACCCCCTGGCTCCTCTTGATGGACAGGTAAGCCTCCATTTTAGCCAGAGGTGAGTCTGCTCTGTAACGTGATATAAAATGTGTGAACAGACAAGGATAACAGTGTGGATCCACAATGGGTAAGTTAAAAATGTAAACAAACAATACAAAAATTAGTAATAGTTATTTACAACAGCCATGATATACTGTAAATCCAAATATATAGATATTTACATGGTTCTTCTTTGTTCCCGAAGTACTGAGAAAACAGTTAAAAAATGAAGGGTTTATGTGGACCTTGGAAGTCATGTGACAAGGAAGTGCACCTCTCGTGTTTTTTAGAATCAGTAGTTGTGTTCATTTCTTTCTTATCCTGTGTGCACTAATATTTTTTTTAAAGTCAATACAACATAAATGTTACCTGTGCACCATTGCTGTTCTGCTGTGATAATTGGAGATGCTTGGTGCTCGTGCTTGAACTGCAACAATGAGAGTATAATTAAAATTACAGATTGTTAAGCTTCCTTAAGGAAGTCTAGTTGTCTCACTCCTATATGTATATATATGTATACAGTATATGTATATGTGGTAGTATTGTCTGTGCAGCATATTTCACTTAATTTCCTGTATGTTTGAGAACTACTATTAAAACCCAATCACATTCAAATGGATAAATTCCTTGCATATCAGTTAGTCATCAGCTTTCAGATACCCAGTGGGGAAATAGTATGGCAGTCGATGTTTTTTGCAAACAAAAATATGAAGTTTAAATATACATGCATTTAAAATATAGCACAGTCACCAGTCGCCAGTCTGCATGTGTGTGGCCTCCCCAATGATTAGAGAACACTGGTGCCCATATCTGTCCCTCAGATGACTGGATGGACACAGTCTGTCTCAAACAGACATCCAGAGCCCAAAGAGAACACAAAGGATGAGATTAATGTTTTTTTTAATCATTTAATCCTTTTACAGCAGTCATTAGACATGTCTTCAATTTCAGCTGTTTATTTCCCAGTCCATGCAAGGAAAATTAAACCATTCACAATCACTTTCACTTCTTCCGTGATTCACTTCCAGAAATCTTTATTGTATAAAACCGCATTCTAATTGCTAATGTATTATTATTTTAATTAATAAATAAGAAATACATTTTAATCAAATAAAATTGTTATTAAGTAGTTACTCTAGTATTGCAGACAAAACATGTTGTGGATGACAAGTCTATATTCTGGACAAGGCTAGTTATTTGTACATACTGTACAGTACTGTACAATAACATGTTTCTCCACGTCTCAGCAGATTTTGAAATAAAAATGGTTAGAGTGTTTGGTACTTTCATACACACTGCTATGCATAAATCTTTGTTTAAATTGTTGCTCTCTTTTTATTCAATGTTAATGTATTCCTGTTTTAAGCAGAAAAGACAATTCCATATTGAGCTACTGCAAATGTGGCTGCTTTAACAATTAATCCTGTTAGGTGTATTTTGTAGTACACAGGTAGCTTATTGTTTTTATGGATGATTAGGGAGGAAAAAATGGTGTTAATAAATTGAATCACCAGACAATGAGTCATTAGATTTCATTTGTGTTAACTTAGTAAACACAGTTTACTTTAGCTGTTGGAATCACATTTTTGAATATTCTAATTCAATTTGAATTAAAATTTTGATCAATGAAACTTGCCCCTTTCTCACCCAAATTAATATGTACAGTATGAATAGTAGTCTACATTGTAACATATACTGTATCATAACCAGCTGTATGTCTGCTTATAAACACTAGAGGGGGTGTTTCCCTGTTTCTCTTCAGTGTTTAAAACACCTCTAAAAGGAAAAGGGTTAATGCTAAGTCACTTTATGTCCATAAGTGTTTGCATTCTTTCCATTAAAGCCAGAGAAAAGCTTTGTTTCAGCAACAAATATTTCTTGCTTCAATGTAAAACTGATCTGATTTAAAATCAATTTCAAAATGTGGAATATAAACTTTTCTTTGGACCAAATTTAGATTCAATCGTGTACAAGTTTAAGCAACACTGTAAATATTTCAGGTGGGTAGCTGCGTCACCATGCGTAGGCTGCAAAGGAACAAGTAATAGGTTTATTCCATGCTGAAAAAAAGAACAAAGAGAACACAACACTTCTTAAGGCTCCACGGCCGAAACATTGTGTTCTCTTTCTTCTATTTTTCAACATGGAATAAACCTATTACTTGTTCCACTGTAAATATTTGCCTTCTTTTGTTTTATTTTTTGGATAATTTTTAACTAACATCAATTCCTACATCCACAGGAAAACAATAGATGCGAAATTGTATCACATTCCAAAATGAGCTTGAGCTTTTTTTACATTTTGATGTTTCAGTACATTGCAGTGTAGATTATCGACTGTCAATTGTCAATTGTCGATTGCCGACTGTCACATGCACACTTTGACCAGGATTAGTCATCATAGCCTGCAGCTCTTTCAAAGTAGCCATTGGCTTCTTCACAGCCTCTCTGATCAGTCTCTTTCTTGCTTGGTCACTTAGTTTGAAGGGACAGCCTGATCTAAGTAAGTGTCATTCCACTTCCACTTCTTAATAATAGTCCCATACCCATACCCTGACCCATGACAGCTTTGTCCTGGAGTTATTTTGAAAGCTCCCTGATGCTCATGGTTGAGTCTTTGTTTTGAAATGCACTACCTAGTAGAGGGAACCTACAGAATCTCCTGAATTTGCTTTGTATGCATGTGAATCACTATAATTTAACACGGGCCCTATTAACATGGTGTGTGATTTTAAAGGCAATTGGTTGCACCAAAGTTAATCTGGGATTGCTATTTCAAGAGGGTGGATACTTATCCAACTAATTTATTTCCATTTTTACTTTTAATTAATTTTTTAAATAATCTAGTTTACTTGGATGATGTGGGGTGGGTTGTGCAGATAAAAACATATTTAATACATTTTAATTCCTAGCTGTAAGTCAACAAAAGCCGAAAATGTTGCAAGAGGGTGTAGACTTTCTTTAGGGACTATATTCATGACACCTGACCTAGAAGCCCCTTGTTTAGGGATCATTCCAAATCCCTAATTCTAGTTTTCTGCTGTTTTGAATATAAAATCCTGTCAAGAGCATAGTATTTATAACTCTAAAAAGGCTCAATCAGCTTTCAATCTGATAACCTATTCATGCTGTACAATGTGTATGAATAGAAACTAAAGCCATTTATGGAGCATTAGAACAAAAGAAACATAATAAAGAAGCCATCTTAGCATGTGGTTGCTAGTAATTTATTGATTTGATGATGTCATGCAGACAGTATTTATACCGTAGGATTTAAAGGAATCTTCTTCAGAATATTAGCTGTATACCGTTCCTTGTTCCAGATACAGCCCTCAGGAAATTGGCTCTGCTGTCAGTTCTGGACACACAATCTCTAACTCAGCTCTTGTGCTAAGGTTCTTGTTTCACTATTGGCCTGAAGTAGCCCCCTGGATTGATTTTGTTAATAACTTTCAGGGGTTTTATCACTTGGATCATAACCTCTTTAATTCTAAAGAGGTTCATGACTAAAGATATCTGGTTTCTTTCTGTGACACTGACATTTCTTTATGAGAAACATTTGCAGATTTCATGGAAAACCCCACCAACAATAAGTTCCAACACTGCTGGATTAAAAAGAAAGCTCTACTTTAATATGACAATGTTATCATGTACTGTACATGTAGTAATTACGGTCTAACATTCTTTTATTTTCAATTTGATCAAAAGTGTTATTATACCATTTACTGTATCTGACTCTTCAAAACTGATGACTGCAGAATTCACACCCCCTGCCCCCTTTTGCTGTGAAGTTAAAAACAGCCATGGAAAAGCAGGCATGTAGTTTTGAATTAATGAAAATAAAAGAACGAATATTAACAAACTCCTCCTTTTCTAAAGTTTCACATCAAATTGAGTACATATTCATCTTTAAAACATTAAATAAAAGCTGTATGTGTCAAAAGTAGAATTCCCTCTTCCAATCTCACCACGGTTTGCTGAATTCAGTGGAACCTTACCCTAGAAAACAGAGGCTCATCATATCATAGCTTATCCCACTTTCTGTAGCATTTAGCTGAGAGCATGACTTTTCCACTGGTTGGGACACTTATTCATATTAGCTTTTGAGAACTCATCACAAAATATTATGAAATTTAGCAAAAGGACCAAAGACAAATTCTAAGAGAAACTGAAGAGGAATAAGAAATATTTTAAGTCTGATTTAATTATATTTTGTTATTTTTTTCTTTTTTGTCAGTTCCTGACGTGCAGGTGTTCTGTTTCTCTGTTCCAGGAGAGTTGTCTGTTGTTTTCTTACTCTGTGTATAATTGTGTAAACTTGTAAATATAACTAATAATGATGAAGACACTAAAAATAGATCAAATGTACTTAAAATTGAATTGCAACAAGTCAATCACATGGATTGAAATCAAATGAATGAAATAACATTCCATTTAAAGTGCCTTAAGTGTCAGTTTAAGAAGTTGTTTAAGAAGTATTTTGTTTTTCCATTTCACAAAATATATAAAAAATTAACACTTACCACTTTCTGACTGCTCTATAGGATTAGAATATCTTGTCCTGGGAAAAGAGTAAAGAGTAACAACGTTTTGTGAAGTACTGTATAGTGAAAACATGATTAAAGACTGGTAAACTGTAAGTGGCTATATTGAAACATGATACTGCACAAACTTGGTGGAAATTGTGGAACAGCAAACCACTGTACATACTGCACATGGCATGGTCACCATAAAACTGTGGGAATACTGCAAAAATACAGCACTTGCTTTCATTAAACTTTCACGTGCATACTAATTATAATAACAACCCTCATTTTTATGGCATTTTAAGATAAAAAAAGCACACCACAGAAGGCTATTTTCTGTGTGTAGATAATCAATATCTCTGTAGTGTCATGCAGTTTCCTGCTGACTTCACAGCAGGAATAAGGTGCCTCATCTCTTATACAATACACAGTGTCATGTATTCCTAGATGAATGCACAGACCTGTTTATGAATCGAGGGTGGGAAAACAGTGGGTGGAGAAATGGTTAAAAAAACAAAGCTAACTGGTCCAGAAGATCGAAAGATAAAATCAACCAAACAGCATTTGCATTGTGTGTTTTCATTGACATGCTCAGTTTGTGCTGCCAAGACAGATTAAGGCTCACCTGAATGTTATAGTCACTTTAACATATGGTCTTTGAATCAGTATGGCAAATGTATGTCAGGGGCCCATACATGAGGTCAACTTAAGGCTAGAATTGTGGACATCTTCTTAGAAGTTCACCAATAACCGCTGAACCAATCTGACTGTAAAAAGTTGTAAGTTGTAAATTTTGACTGTAAAAGTTGAAAAGTACCCAATGGAAATAAAGCGAATTCCATATCAGAGCCACATCTGTTCAACAAGCCGTCTGCTTATCTTGGTTTCTGTAGCATTAAGTGAACGAGAGAACACTTAGAGAGTACCTCCTCTCCTGAATGGGACACTGGTCTGTCACAGGGATTAACCCTCACTGTATAAATACTGGTCCCCATTTATACAGCTGGGCAGACTAGAGCACATGGCATAAATTACCTCAGTCAAAGGCACAACAGCATCTACATCAGAGACATAAACCCACAACCTGACAATCATGAGTCCAAAGGCTTGTGCAAACCACTGTTCTGCACACAGTGGTGCTAACCTATGACAAAAATAAAAATCTTACTGAATAAGTACTCTATAAAACACATAGCAAACTGGAAAAGCCCTCAAGCATCAACTCAATTCCAGTGGAACAAGATTAATTAAGTTTGTGAGAACCTGTTCTCTTTTTTTCTTTTTGCACACCACAGGATATGGGTGTGTCTGACTCAGTCTTCAAGTCATCACCGTAAACACATAAATTAAAACTGCACAATGTCAAAGAGAGACTGTTGTGATCTTGGCAACACATCTTTTCTCTTTCAAACTCACATAATGAGGGTTAGCAGGCTTAAGTAGGAGACTCCCTTTCCTGGGGCTTCTTCATTCTTAAGCTTAAAACTAGCAAAAAAACAAACAGGCTAGGAAGTCAAAGAACTAGTGCTTACGCCATTAGCACAATAAGGAAAAAAGCAGAAACACTATTATTACTGTTGTGAAAATTAGAAAAAATAAAATAGTTCAGAAAACCTCCCTTCATTATTCTGTGTGTGAGCATTATCATAAAAAAGTCTGTACAAATTTCTATTCAGTTTTATTAAGCTTCTCAGGTGAACTTCCCCTCCCTTGCCTCTTTTTCCATGGATGACTTCACCAAAGGGAGAAGATCTTCTTTCCATTTTAATGATAACCATGAAGTGAAGGTTTGGGGAAGAAAATGGGGACGCTTCTTCTCTTCCTCTGTTATTCAATTATCTCTCCACCTATTTAAACCTTTGACACAGTTACTGCATGTCCCATCTAAAGTTTTGAGCTGGGGGATCCATCTCTCTTCATTTCTATCCCCGCTCCCAGTTGAGAGGCAGCACTTCTCAAAGTGACTCTCAGCGAGTCAAGGGAGTCTTCCTCTCCTTTTCCATCCCTTAAGGGCCCGGCTCCCAGTCGCATGGCTGCACCTCTCAAGCGACTTTCAGTGAGTCAGGTGGGTTTATGAATTCAGACCTCAAAGGTGGGTCTGAGCCAGCCAACCCATAAGGACCTCTTGGGTTCTACCCCTGTTTCACACTATGGATGCCCTTTGCAAAATGGTAGTTTTGCACTTTTGTTAAGAAACCAAAGAAACAAACCAGTGTGCCTCAATATATACTGTATGCACAACAATTTTAAATGGGGAGATTTCCTGAATACTACAATACTAAGTGTTGCAAAACAAGCTACCATATCAAATAGAGCATTCTATTTAGATCTGAAGGATGATGTTGTAGCAGCTGTGAACACTGTAGTACTGTCCCTTTCTCTATTTTCACAGTGGTGTCTAAAATCTCTTTAATAAGTAATTGCTACTTTCATATCGGGTCAAAACACAATCTATGGGCAAGCACTGCAGCATCAGGTTGACGCCTGGAGTGGCTGGAGAGAAGCAGACAGAATGATCGTATCCATCTTCTTCATTTTCAGGCCAGCCAACCTACAGTATCTGTATAATGCAATTAGAAAAACTGTAATTTAATCACACCTAAATTGCCTAACACAAATCCCACATGAAAACCTTTGTGGTAAAACAGCAAGTCTCTTTAAATACTGGCACTGACTATTTGTGGTTATTTTCAAGCCCTTTCTGATCATAATACATTTGCATCAAGCATGGTGACAGACACTGAAACAACTGTTGCTAATCACCACCTTAATTTAGCTTTGGAGAGCTATGGATAGCATTCCTGTGACATGTCCTCATGGTTTTCAGTGTCTCTGAGTGAACATGGCGTCTGTCACCTTAAAATGTAGCGTGAATAGTTAACATAATATTCAAGCAGTATATCACACATAATGTATACTCTGGAATTGAGACAGCTGAACCTAGCATGCACTGTACATCATTCCATCACGGTGGTCAAACTGTTTGTAGCTTTTAAATACTGCATTGATATTTTTCATAAGCCAGGTCACATAAATAATTCACTGGTGCTTGAAGTAGTGTCAAGCATGCCAAGTATTCATAAAATCATGTTTGTCTGGTTCAGCCAAAACTTGTTTTCCATAACCAGATATTTGACTGAAAATATTCATGTCAACATGAGGAAAAACTTTTAGTGCTGAAAGCCTATTCCACTAGGCTTAACAGAATATACATTGATACTGTTATATTGACCATCAAACCACAAAATACATCATGTGTGCAAGAAAGCATTTCTTTTCCTAGAAAGGTCACCCATGTTAAGAACTAAAAATGTGTAAATCAATATATACTTTAGACTTACATAATGAGCCTTCTCGTGTTCTTGCAGTGTAAAGCAATAAGTGCCAGGTGAAAAAAAAAAACAAAAGACAGTAACAAATATAAAAGTACAGTATTTTGTTAACCTAAAGATTCTTGCATCTGAGATTACCACATCATACAAAATCACATTTTAAGTGGGAAAAAATGAAAATAATACCACCTAATACATTTATGCTATTAAATTGAGAGCTGATTGAATTAGTTCATGTTCTCCCTATTTAGAAAAGAGCTAAAACCACCATTTCACTGTTCCTCCACCTCTGCATTTGCTTTAAAAGCAATTCTGCTTGTTTAGCCCTGTTCTTATCTTACTGAGTAGCACCTTTTGTGAGAGATATTGAAGGTCTGGATCAGGCTGCTGCAGGCACCTCATTTCTTCAAATACCAATAAATGACTTGCAACTGTGTATAGTTACAGTGTGAGCACAACTAAGTGGGTTGTTGAAGTTTGAAACAAGAGGAAAATAATACAGAATAAACAAATGTTGTTTTCAGCAAACTAAAAGAGCACATAATCCAAGATTTAATAAAAATAACAATACTTGTGAAAACAGAAAACACAAGAGTCCAAGAGTGAATTAATTAAATAGGAAAGTTATATTTCCTCCCAGTTCTTTTCAAAGTACCCTAGCATTATTTTTTCTCTCTAAATTTGTTCTCTGCTTCAGCAGAAAGACAAAGTGCAGGAAAACAGTATGTTAGGCTAATACAACAGCACAATTTTTTTTTCCACTGCAGGAAATCTAAACACCTCACTGCAGGTTCATGATATGGGTAGTTTTCCTACAGATCACAAAATGGACAGATTGGATTTTTTGTTCTGTAAAATTCTCCTCAAAATAAAAGTAAATGATCAAAATTTACTGTATATTAAGAAGGTCCACCCAGAATGAATAAGTCTAAGTGTCTCATTTGTCTGCCTTATTTTGCAATGAAAATTAATACCAGACAAGAACTAACCACAGTCACCTTGCCCTGACAGCACACAACTATAAAAATATGCAGAGGAGTACCATCCCTGACAGACAGCATAATTACAGTAATTGTTTTCCGTAATAACTTGCTCTACCTTAAGTCACCTAAGAATTTCAAATGCCATGTATAAACAATGATTGTTGTCCACAACTATGGAATCCAGTATGTCTGCATGTGAAGACTCTGTCTCTCAGTGCCTTTAGACAAATATATTGCATAGAAGAGAAAGCAATGCATTATAGGGGATTTTAAGATTCTGATCTCCACTTTGCTAATAAAGGCTTGAGAAACCAGTTTTTGAACCTCTTCAGAACTTGTCTGGATATCAGTTTTCAACTGGTTTCTTCACTGAGAGAGTTCTGCACGCCAAACTGCCAGTAACCTTTTAGATTTTAATCTCATTCTGGGTAACAGCAAGAGATGTAAATTCCTAAAAAACAAAATTTAGTTTGGACCCTCATCTACCCTTAAGATCGTTCCACTCACCTTTCAGAAGGGTTTTGTGGAAGGGAACACTCTGTCAAAAGAAAATACCAGTATCAGTTATCTGCTGTTAATGTAATAAATTAGACATCATCACCACTGTTGTCAGAAATGAGCAAATTATCTGTAAAAAGGTAAATTTGGCAGACATGTAGTGTAAATAAAAGGGTAATCATATTCTAACTAGGCAACAGAACAAAAAGTAGAGTTGTTTAGTAATTTTAGAACTATGGTTTTAAATCATTTTTAGTGGTAGTATACAATCATTTTAATACAAAATTGTCCAAAACAAGTGAAGACATTTTACCCCTAAATAGTTCTCTCAATATTTTTTTTTCCAATTTATTCTTTAAATTACAACACCAATAGTATCACAAAATTAACACCAAAAAAGTAGTATTATTAAAATGTGTTATTTGCAAGATATACTGTAACTGCTGTTTCAGCTTGTTTCAATTCATACAGCATAGATATATATATATATGTATACATCACTGTCGGTCAAATGTATTCAGTAATCAGGTCTAAAGCTGGTGAACTTCCGGTCACTAAATTCAGTATGGCACCATCTTTAGTACAATGAAAATAATTACTCTGCATTTAGTTTTTAAGAAGTCCAGAATAGATGTGAGGAAGTACTATCAATAGCATTCAACAGTACTTACACAATATTAACTAGCATACACATTCCAAATCGAAATCCAGTAAACAATTTTGTTTTCTACAATTAAATAGTTAGGTTTAATGGTGATGGAATTAAATGTGTGGTGATGTTAGACATAAGTTTCTTTTTCCTTCACTAAGGAGTGACAAGCCCTCATCAGCTTGGAAATGGTGGAGCTAAATGCTGGGGACGTCTTCTTCCTCTTAATGTCTTCTGTTTTGTTAATCGATTTCTGGTAGCCGAAAACTATTTAAAGCAAATGATTATCTCTGTAGAGCAGCATCTACCCTACTCTTGACCAGCAGCCATATCACTCCGCAACTCACAAATGGCAACCCACTGAAGCTAAGCAGGTGTGAGCCTGGTCAGTACCTAGATGGGAGTATTGTATGGTATTTCATAACTTTTAAAAGTTGCTTCCAGCATTGAAACATAGTACCTACACCTGCCCAATCAAGTCATTTCACTCAGTTTTGAAAGTGCCAATGAGAAGCACACATCATAAATCCATAAAATTGAGTCAACTCTGTTAGTCTCCTCCCCCCCCAAAAAAAAAACAACTGACACACCCGTATGGTGTATCAGTCCTTCTAGCTAAACGTATCAAGAAAAAGAGGTCTTATGACATTCCACTTTGGTACCTTTAGGGTAATATAAACACCCTTTATGTTAAAAAGTATCACTCTGCAACTCACTACTGACAACCCACTGGAGCTAAGCAGGTGTGAGCCTGTTCAGTACCTGGATGGAAAACCTCCTGGGAAAAACTAAGGTTGCTGCTGGAAGAGGTGTTAGTGGGGCCAGCAGGAGACACTCACCCTGCGGTTCATGTGGGTCCTAATGCCCCAGTATAGTGACGGGGACACTATACTTTAAACAGGCGCCGTCCTTCGGATGAGACGTACAGTAAAACCGAGGTCCTGACTCTCTGTGGTCATTAAAATCTCACGCTGTTTCTCAAAAAGAGTTGCAGTGTAACCCCAGCGTCCTGGCCAAGTTTCCCATTGGCCCTTACCAATCATGGCCTCCTAATAGTCCCCATCTATGATTTGGCTTCATTACTCTGCTCTCCTCCCCACTGATAGCTGGTGTGTGGTGAGCGTTATGGCGCACTATGGCTGCCGTCGCATCATCCAGGTGGATGCTGCACATTGGTGATGGTGGAGGGGAGTCCCAATTACCTGTAAAGCACTTTGAGTGGAGTGTCCAGAAAAGCGCTAGATAAGTGCAAGCAATTATTATAATTATTATTATTTTAATGTTTGTGGCAGTGGCCACAATTGAAGATAAACATGATTAGCATTTGTGCAAATATTAATTAATAATATATTAATTCTTATCAAATGAAAATGTTCAGTATAGCTACAACAGTACTTCTTACAACTATTCGTCTGTCAACTGTATGTAAAAACTATACCTCTAATGTAACCTGTAACTCAATGAAGCATATTTTCTATAATGACGCAGTTAGAATGGGGAGAAACGTGATTCAATTTAATTTGTCAAAAAGATGGTTTATTGTTGGTGTAATTTATGTATTGAAAAATACCCAAAATTAAAATGCAATTAGATTTCCTAAGGCAATTAACATGTTTTAATATGTGAGTGCCTGGCTTCCAACAGAGGTGAAATTCTGAAAATTACTTGAACTGAAAGGTTCAAATGGAAAGACAAGTTAATCATGCTAACCCCTATGTGTATGTGTATGTGTTAGCAGTAGTAGTATTTTATTTTGTGAGTAGTGTTGTTATGATATTGCACCCCAAAAAATGCACATTCTCATTTGACTCCAGACAGACATTTTCATGATCACTTCTGATTGAACATAGCATAAGTGGTATGTAGTGAAAAACTATTGCTCTTTGTTTGAGGTTTAATTTGTTACATTACTTATCTTTGGCTATTCTGATTCCCAGATAAAACCCAAAAACATCTGCTAATTACAAAATAAGGCAGTTTTCTTTACTGTTGAAATCTCAGCTGCTGGGTGTTTTGCTTCATAAATCTTTCAAACTCAGTAAACAGGTGACATTTACTGATAGCCCAGAGCCTACCTTTCATTTCAGTCCTGCAGTAACTATTTTGTATTTGAGTGTACAGAACACTATAGTTGCACAATTTTGCCAGTTAAACGAGATGTTGTAATCATTTTAATTGCTTTTTCAACACGAAAGACAGGGTACTGTACCTAGAACTCTGTGCAGCACTTGTGTTTGTAAAGCCTCCCCACCAAAAAAAGTTCAAAGTTTAAAAGGCTGAAAATACTCTGGTTATGAAACCAAACTCAAAGTCTTGCCATTTTGCAATGTTATGATCATTAATAGAAAGCTGTCCCTTTTACAGTAACTGCAACAAATTTCCAAAGTTAATATGAGAATTTTTTTTGCAGCAGGTGCAATAACATTTTACTGAACAGACATGACATAAGTAAATCTATTATTCTGTTTAACATTCTTCATCAACACAGGCTCTATGGCTCTACTGCCTGTAAAAAAAAACAGACAACAAGTAACAGTGTTCTGCTTTAATCCTGTTTCCAACATACCAAATATATTAAGACATTGATTTCTTGATAAGCAAAAAACATGTTGGTTCTTTTTTCTTTTCTTTCACAAGACTTCAGATTCAACAAGTTAAATCACTTCATCACTTTAACACAATCATCTATATCACTAATGAGGTAGTTTAGTGCTTATGTAACAGCCACAGTCACTTGAGTTTATCATTCAGTCATGATCAATTAATCCAAATGACACCAAAATCAATGTTTTGATCATGTTTAAAGCTCATGCAGATGATAAGAATCATTATCAGAAATATATATACTTCACTTTTCTAAAAACATTCATGCAAAAATAGAATGAAAACTTATTTTAAATATATATGAAGTGCACAAGAATAATTTTGAAGCTGACATTATTTGGTTGTACTCTTGGCTTTTTAAAGAGCAAATGTCAACATTCCTGTGGGCAAGTTCTGACTTTTCAAGATTTTGAAAACGCATTCTGCTACACTAGGCTGACACAAGCTATAATTATCAATAGTTTTAAAAATATTTACCACACCACTACATCCATTTTTTTCTTTAGAGCACTTGGGTGTTGCCTTTCTAATCCCTGTGTTTAATTCAAATTGAGGTCCTTTCTGACTGCGTGTGCTATCAGTTCTTCTTCACTGTGTTTCTTATAGTTTGCAAAGTTATCAAATCTTCAAAAAAATACTTTTCAAAGAGTCTTGATAAGGGAAGCTCTCATATATTGTGATGGGGAAGAACTGGGATTTTTTGGGGGGACAGAACATTGAATTCAGGATTCATTGCTTAAATCATGGAACAATTAGAAATTGGTCACCTAGTTCATACCCTTATGACCACTCTTTTAGAATATTTTTTTTTTCTAATGGCAAAGATCAAAACCTAATCACATACTGTAACAGAGTTAGAAAGAACACAGTTGTACCTGTGTCATTTTTAACTCATACAACATGAGTTAGGGAATAACCTAAACATCTTATGTCAGCTGCATTTGTGGGTAAATACGTTATTCCTAGAGACTCAACTGAATTTCCAAGAAATGTTTTACTACATGCAAGAATATGCATTCCTGCAGGAGAAAAGCTTTTGTACGTTCATGAAGATGGCAAGAAGAAAAGGGATACATACTGTATGTTTATGATGTGGCTTGCTGTAGCTGAAAGCTGCATCCCACAAACAGGCTGGGAATCCAGTAGCAGCAGCTCAGTGTTTTCCAGAAGCTGGTGGAGATAGCCAAAGAGGAATGGAGAGGCATTGTGTAATGGTAAGAGAATAAGAACTGAAAGGAAGAAAAATAATGGTGGAGGGCAGATGGATGCAGGGAGATGCCACTGGTTAGGTACTGGTTGGTCTCAGGCAGATGCGGGCAGATTTCGGATCTCAAGTCTACAGTTTCAGGGGTTCTCAGGGTTGGGTAGGCATGGCTCAGAGCAGAGCTGAGCACAGCACTATCTTGGATATCTCAAAGGCAGAGCTCCATTCCAGTGGCATTTTGGGGATTACAGAGGGGAAAACTGGGATGATGAATTGGAAGATTGGGTGGCTGATTGCAAGGTTGATGGGCGCATGGGCAGGCAACTCAAGAGTGTCGGTACAAAAGCGATTCATGGGAACGTTGCAGTCTCTTGGGTCAATCATGGGCTGAGAGCCGCTACTGGTCTGAGCATGACAACATGAGAGTGATTATTGTGAAGAAGAGAGTGATGTACATACAGTACCAGGTTGTAAAGAGTGACTTGTAGATGCTCCTTAAATGCATGTATACATTAAAGTAGCTGTATTTAAACAGGATTTCATTTAAGTATAAATCCCCATTTAATCTGATAAAATGCTTAATAAATGTATTATTCCATTTTATGCAGTATTCTATTCAGATATTTCATTTGAAAATTGCAATGCACAGACATACTGTATTCTGAGGTATTCTGTAAGAATTTTATGAAAGTATTACAACTTTGTCACTATGTAGAAATGAAGAAAAGCAAGCCTTAAAATTGTATTCCATATCAAATGTATTCTTCTGCATCATCAATGCAAAATAATATTTTGTTATCGTAACCAGTGTTGCAGCTTTGATAGCATGCGTTGTCTTACTTGTGAACTAATCTTCAAATTGTGCTGCTTTTCTACAACAGTTCCACCCACTTTCTATATCGTCGGCACTACCTTCCTTGTCTACCTTATTCAATGACTAAAATGGGTGAGGTTTTCTAAATTCCAAACCAGTGAATCAGAGAGGCTATAAGTAGAGGGCGAATTCCTAATTCATCAATATTCTGTGAAGCTCCAACAAAAGGTAAGATAATTTTGTGCCCATTAATCCTATTCTGCACATATTGAGAAAGATTGAAAAACATGGAAATTTTATTAAAGCGTTTAAGCAAAACATATAATGAAATAGCATCTGTAATTTTGAATCTTTGAGTCAATAGTAGCCTGCATAAATGAACACAAACATAAAAGAGTGAATGACAGATATCATGCCTAGGAGGTATAGATCATACAGTATGTACAGTAATACTTTGAAGTATTACAATATATGAGTTCACTTCATTGTGATGGTTAAAAATAAAAACAGAAATTTTGTTTTAAAGATTTAAGATGGACAGCAGGAGGCATTAACTAATAATGGGTGATATATCTGTCACTTTTTACTAATAAACTCTAGGCAAAAATGATTACAAATAATTTGGTTTTTCAAAAATATCCTTATGCTTTATCATTCAGATGTTTAAATCAATAATTGTTGTACATTCATTTTTATTAAGTTAAATTTAATTAACTTTAAATAATGACAAGCTAGACTGCAGAGTTGGAAAACTGAGAAATCATTTTTTTTTAAATCAAAGAATAAGTCATATGTCTGCATGCCACCACTGTATATGAGCAACATACTTACAGAGAGATCCTTCTTGCATTTTAGGCTAACATTTTAGAATTTAGTCTGACACACATTAAATCACATTAAACATCAAGACAAAATAATGATTGTTTATCTTGAGTTTGTCAGGTTTTTACCTTTCTCTAGGTTCTCAATTGTTTCAAACTTGATCTTGTAATAAAAAAACCACAGCCATGTGCATTTTAATTTATTCCCTTAAGACACTTTCTGACTTTCTTTTCCTCAATGTTGTCCAGTGCATTTTTTCGATTCCATCCTACATCAGGAACATCAACATGAGTGACCCAGGTGAGTGTGTGCACTGTTTTGTTTTCTTTAAATGAAAAGCAGACAGACAATATTCTGCAAAAAGATGATGTAATGTGTGGGTGTTAACACCAACACAACAAGTAGGATCCCAGTTAGGATTTAGGAACTAATGACAATTTTTGCATGGCTTGTATTTTTTAAAACATTACTTCATGTAACTAATTTACTAAATTCAATACCTATATTAATTTAGAGGGATATTTTTGTTACTTCAGCTTAACATCATAATTCAAGTTTACTAATAGTACTCCCAGTTATATTTGATCTTAATTACCACTCAAAGAAGACAGAAGATTTATATTAATATGATAAAAGCCCATTCAATTAATATTGACAAAATCACAGATGCCTATACAATAGTACAAATACCTCACAAGACATAGTGCATTAATGTATATTTGCTCTACCCATAATATAATTAAGCATTTATGTGATATGAAAATGTTACAAACTGGATTTGCAACAACAAGTCAGTCACATCGGTGACTGTACTAAATATGTAAATCAATTTACTAAAGAAAAATACAGTACATTGCTGCCTGTAAGATATGGGCTTTAAAGAATCCTATCTACATTAAAAAAACAAGACAATGAAGTTCTGTATTAAAAGATAAAACAGACATTTTATGTTTTATAAAGTTATATATCGTGAAGAGATAATGACAATGTTCAGAATTCATTTTCATATTTAGAAAGTAGAACACTTAATCATAATCACAGTTCATTCAAGCATGATATACTCATCCTAGGATTTATAGGATTACATCCAATTAATAAATGTTAGCAATCTTCGTTAACAGGAAAAAGGTAATTGCAGTTAGTAGTTGTATCAAACAGTTGATACAGTTGTTACCCAGCTCCCTGCTTATACTACAGCATTTGTGGTAGTGTTAATTTATGATTGGTGCAAAATGAATGTCTGCCTACATGGAAAGAAAAGAATGTTTTAGCTTTTTATTGTGTATACAATTAGCAATAACAAATAAAAAGTGCAAAAGATTATATATCTATTGTACTGCCTTGCATAATTTGTGGTTAGGAACCTCTTCATAAGTACTGTTTGTTTGTTTTTTTCAGCAGACCCAAAGGTAAGGTGTTCTATTTATTTTGGACATTTCATCTAGCCTTCCTCTCAGCCCCCTGTGAGGATCAGAAACGTTTACAAATGTGAGAAAAATGGAAAAGCAGTGAATAATTAATCTAAGTATTGCAGATCATGCTGATTCATGCAAATTTAAATCACTGAAGCACTGCTAGTCTTTGGTTCTGTCGTTTATAAATCAATTAGAAATTACATTATGGATAAATTATTTCAAGTTGTAATGTACAAAATTAGCATACAAAAATTAATACCCTATAATTTCAAGACATCCTATAATTCCAATATCCTATAATTTCAAGATTATAATAATATTTCATAATATTTAACAACTATGATGCTAGTTGAATATTTTCTGAAAAATTCTCTCTTAAGTACCCTGAGCATGATTAACATTCTCAATTTTTCAACCTAACACATTCATTCTAAATCAAAGGTATTATTACCAGAAATTTAGAAAAAACTAATAAAAATGGACCATGCAATATTACTTTTTAGTCATCCTTACAATCTTATAAACAATTGCCTAAATGTCCTTTTTGCTGTGTTAACAGGTTCCTCAGGAAGGAGTTGCAGGAGAAGGAGGATCTGTTGATGAGGTAGGATTAACTAGATAAAGCACTTAGGTCAGTTAACAAAACCAAATGAGATTATGAGAATTCTAAGTTGTTAAACTTCCACAACTGTACTGTGTAGCAGCTAAAAGTTAAATTGGGGTCCAGTTCTTGTCAAGTACCACTGCAAAGCTTTTGAACAGGCATTAATATATAGCACAATACTAAGATACTTTCCCTTCCCAGTATAAGATACGACATATCTTTCCTAAATCATTTTTTCTAGAATAGTCAGTTTGTATAGTAACCTTTCAGAAAGTTTACCATGGAAATTGTTTAATGTCAAGATGAAGGAAAGTACTCACCAGCCCAATCCACTGTTTTATGTAGGACATACACGTTGCATTATTCTGAAATGTTTTTAGGCTGTAAAGCAGATAAAATAATAAAACAAACCTAAAAGAATAACTAATAATGAAAAGATACTTGAACTGATATCATCATGGCTATGTTTCCATCAGTAAATTATTCAGTTATTGCAGCTTTTTAAAATTCCTTTCAAAGGAGCAGTTTGTGTTTCTTTTCCAGACCTGCGGGGACTGAACTTTAAAAGTTCTTTTAAAAATTCCAACAAAAAGAAATACTGTACATCCTAGCCCTTTAAGAACCAAGTTTAGCCGAAACAATATAATGACAGCAAAGGACATTATGCAGGCTGTGGAGTTAGAATCTTGAACTTTAGGTTCAACTTAGGTTCAACCAGTCTGCTTTTATGCTTACCCAACTGAATGATTGCTCAAGCAGTGAAAGAGAAACACTCAGTCACATTCTCAGGCTCGGTATCCAGCAGTCTCAGAGAGTATTGCCCTGACACGTATCAGCTGATGAAATGGCAAATCTGAAAACGCAATGGAGGCAATTGCACAAGTACAACTGGGAAACAATGATAGAGCAGAATGGCTAAATATCCAAACAGTAAAATAACAATGATTTTATTATGCTTCCAGGCAAAGAAAAAGGGACAAGGAAAAGGAGGAAAAGGAGGAGAACATGGGGAGAAAGGAGCTGGCCATGGACATGGTCATGGCCAGGGTCATGGTCATGGTCGTGGTGGTGGTGGTGGTGGAGGTAGGGGTGGGCGTGGTGGCCACTGAGAAAAAAACTCAAAGCTGCCCTGAAACAATGACTGCCATATCCTCTTCAATGGAACCAAGAACCAAATACAAACCCAATATATTCAATGGGGAGTATTAATTCAAGTTAAAACAATTATTCTAAGACACTTTAAATCTTTTGTAAAAGAAAAAGGTAAATAATAAAAAGAAATGTGAAACATCCTCTAGATATACTGTGTTCTTTCAGATGCATTTGGTGACTGAGGAATGAATTTGCCAGTTGAAATTATATAATGGAGCTCTCAGTCTAAACTGCAAATTAGTCAAGTAATTCTTCATTTCCCAACATTTGCACAAAGTAGTTGCTTGATTATCACCCCAGTGGAGTTTGCACCTCAATGGCAGATTAAATTAATCATTTCACTGCTGAATTCAACAATGAAATGCAAAACATAGGAGACCAGAGAAACTATGGCATGTTCCATATAAAACTGAAAACTGGCAGCACTTCTTTACATAAAAGATTCTGGGATTATAAAACAAGATGCCCAGCCTCATTGTTGAAAGAGACAACTTTACTTATTTCAAGAAACAAGAAGCTACTCTAGTCAATTAGCTACTAGCAACCAAACATGGTAGGTGAGTTATTGAACCAGCAAAGACCTTTCTTGTGTTCATATGGTCCAACTTGAATTTTACTATACTATACACAATTATACTAAGAAATTGGTATACAAATAAATAATACTTTATTAAGTGTATTGGGATTAATAATATATACATATTAATAATATAAATTTATCAAATTAAACATTTTCCAGGTAACATGTGGGGTGACACCAGACATACTGGTGGCTTCTGGGAAAACTAACCCTGGTGTGAGTGTGTCTGCCCTGTAATGGAGTAGCATCCTGTCCATGGTTTACCCTTGTCGCTTGCTGGGATAAGTTCCCCAGTGACCCTGAACTAGATGACATGGTTAGAAAAAGAATTGATGAAGATGTTGATATTGCCTCATTTGAATCCTAGAACTTATCACTGCTTTATAGCATAAAAGACAGAATGTTCATCATACAGTAGCACAACAACAAATATGCAGTAGTACTGGATAGGTATAAGACAAAAGATGTACTAGTACTTGGAACATCATCAGTGTGCAACATTTATTTCTTTAGCCTCATCATATGTATTTATATATATATAAAATGCATGCGGTTTCACATCTTTATCACATCTGTTATCTTTCCTTCAGAGATGACACTGGTGAAGACAGTGATGAATTCAATTTGCAAGTGGAGTACCAGAATTAAACTTTAATAACAGACCACAGATACAGTAAAGTCTGCAATCGTGAGCTAATACTCCAGGTAATGAAATGCAAGACAGAAAAAGGAATAATTACAAAAAAGCATAAAAACAATCTTTTTATGAAAGAAAAAGGTTAAGGCGATATGTTAGGCCGGTTATGAAGTTAAGATGATTCAAATAAAACCACAAGTTTTTAAAACTGAACAGGCAAATTACATTGGCTATATTAAAAGTAAAACTTTCTGAGCCACAGTTTATTTAAGTTGGATGTGTCCATTTTCTCAAAGTGCTAACCCACAATTACTGTATGTGTAATTACAGCTGAAAAGAAATCTTGAGTCTACAAGGTTAATGAATGAGAATAAACGTATGTTTAATTTTTTAGACTTTCCCAGAAAACCCTCTAGTGTTCATAATAAAGGTTTCTTTTTACAAACAGAACACAGACAGTAAAATGAAGTTTTGAATCAAGGGAATTTCAGGTTAATAAGCGCACCAGAATTTACAGAATTTGTAAGTAACATTACAGCCCAATAAATATATAAATGAAATAGAAAGATAATACAGCTGTGCTAAAATGAAAGACAAGCATATAAATTACACAGAGAATTGCAAAGTTAATTATATGAGTTATTTCAAAAAATATCCCAAATTACTTCCAAAACATAATCAGTATGTGGACAATTATCTTCATCAACATGCAAGTTGTGTGAAGGTGTAAGCTTATATTTTCTCATATTTTTTGTAAGATTTTCTTTTACCTACTGTAAGTTTTGTATCAGATAAGAATCCTCTTAAAATGAGCAAGAAAGGAGCTACTACCACTTGTGAAGTGCCTACAATGTTAAAATCATTAATCCAAAACATTACATCTAAGAACATCCCAAAACATTAATATTTTACCAACAAAATCATATATTTCTCTGTTCCTCTTAGGGTTGGGTTTTTGAAATATGAGCATAAGGTAACTAAAGCCAAACTAAGAAAATCTGTTTTTCTTTAAGTCAGCAGGACTTAGGAAAACTGTCACGTGCTGCTGTCAAAAAGAAATAGACTATTCATATATAAAACATAGGAAGATCAATTATTTAATTTAACCTTAATGTAATTATCTTCCTTTAATCTACATAACAGTCCCTTTATAGATTCACATGGCTGTAGACAGGGAGCGCTAGCAGGCCTGAAAGAGGAACAGGAGACACGTGGTTTAAGCCCAGCACAATATCCATTAATTTTCTAACTGCTTCTCCTAATTCAGTGTTGTGGGGGAACCGGAATCTATCCAGGCAAGCAATGGGCTCAAGGATGGGACACCAGTCCATTGCAGGGATGAACCACAAATGCAGACATGCACTCACTCACACCTAGGACCAGTTTCCCCAGTAGCTAATTAACCTACCAGTATGTGTTTTTGGACTTTGGGAGGAAAGCCACGTGAACACAGGGAGAACAAACAAACTCTACGCAGATACAACAGTGCCAGAAACGAACTCTGGGATCCAGTTCTGCAAGGCACCAAAGTTAACCACTGCACTACCATGCTGCCCCCAGCACAATATTATTTTTATTTTTGAATTAAAATAATCTGAATAAAACAAAGGGTTTAAAGAATAATACAACAGCACTGTACCTTTCATCACTTGTACTCCATCCCAGTGGTTAATTTTACCCTTATCCAATGATGTGTACTGCAGATGGCTCCATAAGATTGTGACAGAATTATTCTCTGACCAGTCTCAATCCTTACCTGCTGTCCAACAAAACCTTGTGACCTAGAGAAAAGAGATACTTTGAACTCCACCAATTCCATTGCCTCACAACATCACCCCCAGTTTTATGTTATATATTATAACATATTATTATATAAATTAATCAATATATACTATTATATTCATCACATTAATCAATATACTCAGTGTATGAATTACCATATATTATGCCAGTTACCAACTCTACTTTGTGCAGTGGGGAGTCTGCATTTTGGCAAACAGCATGTGGTCTCTTTATCATCCCCCCACCATCTCCTGTGCTTATACTGGGCAAATAGCAATAAACTAATTAACAGTGAGGAATTAAAACAATGCACAAAGAAAAAAAACTGTGCAAGAAGAAACTGTGAAATACAACACAGTCAGATGAATGTGAAAATCACACTCAGTGCAAAAACATTTCTACATTAATAAGAGTATATGATTATTCAAAGGTTTTCTTTAAATTTGTAAAACAATTATACGTGATTGTACAGTACATTTAAGTGAAAACTATAAACAATTCTAAAAAGGAGTTTTTATTTTTTCGTCTTATGATACTTTCTGTCATAAGTTTCAGTAAAGTATCTTCAAGCACATATCAGGGACTGGTCAAAGAATCACAGTCTGAAGGTCACAGTTTTATGTCATGCTTTGAGCAAAGGCATAGAATATCTTTGGTTGCCATGGGGTAAAATGTAAAGCTCACCTTTAATGTTAGTCATATCACTGGAAATCTCAGAAGAACTTTAAGAGATGTGGGGAGATAAAAGGAAAATCTAGAGCATTCCTAGATAGATAGATACTTTACTGATCCCGTGAGGGAAATTGCAGTGCAACAGCAGCTTAACACACAAAACACAGCCACAGTGTAACGAATTATATAATAATAGTACAATACATACAATACAATACAAGAGTTACTCACAGTCCGGACACACAAGAACAAACTAGAACAGAACAGTACACAGAAAATCATATCACACATATGAATATAAATATAGATGTAGCTATAGATATAAATATAAATGTATTGCACAGGTCCCTGGCATATATTGCACAAAAAGTGGTTGTAAACGGGAAAAAGAAAAAGAAAAAGAAAGAAAACAGATGTAGCAGTAGATGTGTAGATGTGTTTAGTCCAGAAACAGGTCACTGTCGATGTTGCCTCTGCCAAGACGCAAGGTGGATTAGTTGTACAGTCTTATGGCAGACGGCAAGAATGACCTCCTGTAGCGTTCCCTGTCACACCGTGGATGAATCAGTCTATTGCTGAACGTGCTCTTCATTCCTGCAAGCCTGTCATAGAGGGGATGGGAGAAGTTGTCCATGATGGCCTCTAGTTTGGACATCATTCTCCTCTCAGCCACTACCTCCAAGGAGTCCAGGTCAGACCCAATGACAGAGCTTGCTCTCCTGATGAGCTTGTTCAGCCTTTTGGAATCTACTGCTCTAATCCCAGAGCCCCAGCACACCACTGCGTAGAAAATGGCACTCGCTACCACCGACTGATCTTACTACACACATTGAAGGACCTGAGCCTCCTCAAGAAGTAAAGTCGGCTCTGTCCCTTCTTATAGATGGCCTCGATGTTCTTAGACCATTCCAGTCTATCGTCGATGTGCACTCCCAGGTACTGACCTTTTTCCTCCTGAAATCTACCACCAGTTCCTTTGTCTTTGTAACATTCAGTTCCAAGTGGTTCACCCCACACCACTCCACAAAGCTGCTGACCAGATAGAGCAGTAGAGCCACAGAGTGACCTTGACCAGAAGGCCACTCACTTTTCACCCCTAAGAGTGTACTGTTTCCACACACGCCAGCTCACTCCTTCACCATCAGAGGTTCCCTTTTTACATATATCATCTACTTACATATTGTACAACACGCTGTGTTGTGACAACCATTGGATATCAGTCTAAAACAAAAAACTTTTTATCTGACAAAGTCTAGATGTAATTTTCTCTGTCATCTGCTCAGACAGGGTGCATTGTACCGACATATTTCACAGACAGTAATTCTGTGAGGTTTAGTCTCAGTATACAACTGGTTACAAAATACGGTTTGGGATTTTTAAAAAATAGATCTGAAACAGGGGGTGGCGACCCTACAGTAAAGTGGATAAAGCAGCTAGAAAATGAATGGTATTTGAATGGAAAAAGGGTCTTGACTTACCATCAATAATCATTATAATAGGTACATTATTCATTGCAATGCATTGACATAAGAGAGATTTCTGGAAGACACATGAAAGATTCAAAACTCTGTAAATACATTAAAAAACTGTATTTCCTGCCATCTATTGGACGTTTCTGTCCATTACACATCCTAACTATAAAACATGGCATCTCTTAAATGTTACTAGCAATGTTTGGATTAATGCAATGGTAAAGGTAAAATTAATTATTCATAGCATTAAAAATTTAACTATGTTAGCTGCCACATAAAAATGTTAATGCCTATGATTCTCTAATCATGAATGATAAAGAGTGGAAGAGAAGCATGCATTTGGTCCTTAATGCATAAGGTAATTACAGATTAAGTTAAGTAATTTCAGTTAAATTACAGAATCAGTTAAATCTTAATTCATACAAATAACAGCATTATCAATATTAGAACACATTCATATTACACCAAAACAAAAAAAAAAACTGAAGGAAAATTGCTAACACAATAGACTTTTATATTGACTGTTTTTTCATGGAAACCATAATATGATTGTCTTGTGCTGTACCAAAGGTGATTTCAAAGCACATCTTAATTAAAAATAGACTGGCTGATTCAAAATAATTTCTATATAGTGCTTTCCCAAATCCTTCCCAAATACTCCAAAACAAGTTTCTCTCCCACAACAAGTTTCATTTAAAAAAAAAAGATTTGAAAAATATTTTATGCCCAAGCAACATAGCCATTCACTCAGACATTCACACAGCCTATGGAAACAAAATACTCGCTGTGACTTACCTTTAATGAAGAAGATCAACTTCACAATCATTTACCTCATACAGTACTGTGCATTAAACTAAATAAAATATGTTAAGAGTATTGTATAAATATATAGTTTCCTTTTAAAATGTTTAAAAAAATTATAGACACTCTCAGGGGCACAACTTCACAGAAAAACGTTCAAGAACAACGATATTTCAAAATGAGCTTTTACTGTTTGAGACCGTGGAATGTGCTGTTCAAATGAATAATGGTAAAAAAAACCACAACGAAGTGAAAGTGTTTGAAATATTGCCCCCTATTGGTAGTTTTCGAAATTAATACCACTAAATCTGCATGATACAGAAATCATATTAAACTTTAATGTATACTGTATTACATATTTTTAATAAAAAGTTGTATTACTGCCAATACCATCCTGAGTATTATATATTTTTAATGAGAAACTAAAATTTAAATGAAGTTTCTCTCCATTTCTAGTTAATCTGTGAGATTGCTGCATTGCATCAGGATTCCAGGAGTGTATCAAATACTGAAGTCCTTAGGACACAAAAAAGATTAAAGCAAAAGCAGAGCAAACCTGTAACTGAAATAATAAGAAGGACTTCATCTGCCAAATATTTATCGCTACACTGTGCCAGCTTTTTTCTTAAACTTTCACACAAATAAAAATTTGTTTAACCTAGAGGTAGAAACACACTAGCTGTCCATTATCTACTGTATACTGTATATTGAAGTGAATGGTAGTCCAGTTCATGGAGTAACTTCCCAGAAGATGCTTACAGCATAGTCTCTCGACAAACAAACACAACACACTTTTGCAGCCCTTAAAAATGTAGTAAGCATGAGAAGAATACTGTAAGTTGTTCCAGAATTGCTCCTGTATAATAATACACTGAGAACTGTCTGTGTTTTAGCCTGTTTAGACATTCTTGTTGCATGTGAATGTGTTACTTCACCATATAAAGCAATAGGACATTACCCTTTAGATCACATGCTTCATCCTGCAAATTATGCTTTGTGTCACAAGATTTAAGCACATGGCCAATTTACACTGCCGCACTATGACTTTGTTATGTCTGTGACATATAGTAAGAAGACATAAAAGAGATACTGAGAAGCATTAAAAATACAAATTAATACTGAAATCAATGCCTCTCAATATATACTGTAGACTTTTTTCCAAAAAGCCTGACATATCAGGCAATGGGGATGTAGCATGTAGTTCTCAGTAAATTTAAGTCTGTTCCTGGGCAGTGTACTGTACATTGCATCCCCCTGAAAATACAATAGCACTGAATTACATATTATGTTGCATTTTTATGAAGCACCTCATCCATATTTTTTAGATAATTGAGAAGTACTGTTTTATTAGAATGCAGGTCTTGGAATCCTCACTATGACTAAATTCAAAGGGTGATTTTCTAGAGCGGCAATATTTTACAATCTTCAGCTACATTAAATGATTTCAAATCTTTACAAGGCCAGTTTTAACTTTGTTAAATGGCACAACAACTACACAATAGCAATGCTACACTAACAGTAGAGGGTGAAGTGTGTGTAATGCTGATACAGTAGAGTACCTGGCAAAGTAGAACACCTAATTTGTATTACTGATTCAAAATCAACTGTAGCCCTTAAAAATGTGGTAAAGTTGGGTCTTGCACACATTTCAGAGTGGTGCTAGACTACATTCAGGCTGAATAATAGAAATCCTATCATACTTCTGTGAGCAGTAGTACCTGTATTACAATGTACTGTAATGTGAATGTTAGTATAGTAAAAAACAAAACAATGGATTAACTCTAAGCATTCAAACCTTTATTTATAAATTTAGGAGCACAGCTAAAAAAAAGGGATAAGTCTTGTAACGTTGGTAGGTCATGATCCAACAGAACAGCTGTTTCTCAAGATGGAGTAATATAGTGCAAATTATAAAATCATTCAGTGAAATAAAAAAATCATCGAAGAACTATTCCATTTTGACCACAACATCTTTGGTAGAGTATGAAGTTTGTGATGTGCCAATACATTTCTGCAAAATCCTTTGGATTTGGAGTTCTTTCAGTAATTGTCAGTATGTTTTGGTTCTCTGGAGTACTCTGTGTACAGTACATCATTAAAATATTGTAACAATGCATAACCCTCAGAAATTATTATCTACAAGAACATCTCTTTTCATGGATTGAAATGTCTGTGGTGTTTCAAGTACATTTTAGTCATTTATTGCAGTTTAATTTTACAGCTTTTAATATATTAAATGTTTCACCCTAAATAGTGACACTAATAAAATGACTTAGGAACATACCGACATGCTTTGAAATGTAATATATTCAAATATACAAGTTTCAGTAACTTCAGCTTAAAAATGAGTAGGATCTCTACAAAATTAGATGATGTGGTATTATTTAAATTTCATTACTGCTTGTACATTTGTAACTAATTTTCAGAAATTCTGACGGCAATGTGATCAATTATCATGAAACCATTTTTTCACAATGTATAAATAAAAAAGTTCATTTTGTACCTTAAATCTTTTGCAATATGAGAAACAACATTCTGCCATGCAAGTAAATTAAAGTTAAATGGAAATGTTTTATTTCTCTTAGTATAGAATAAACTGCCTCTAAAATTGTCAATTATATAGAACATATTTAAAAGACTTACCAAACGCACATGGTTTAAAATATGCAAGGACAGTTATAACCCTAAATATTACCACTGAATGAAAAGATGTAACATCAAATCCATCAATATGTGCTTTCCACAAACATATTTGTCAACATATTACTGTAATGTCTACCAGGTTTTATTACAGTACAGTATGTATGTTGTGAGCCTAAATGTTTAATGGCCTTTACCCCAGAGATCCCTTTGCCTGTGTAACTTTAAAAATTAAACAATCAGATGACATATACAATAAGTGTATACACAGTCACAGACATTGAATATTGGAAACCTCCATGTCTACTATTTTTATTTGGGGGGGGGGGGTAAATAAAGTTTGTTAAACTACATGACACTACATGTCTTCCAATTTTATTGAAGTGAAAGACATTCTTTAGACACTTATTTATAGTACTACAGATATACATATTCACAACCTGTATATTCTTTAATTCATTAGAACCATTTACTCCCAGCTGCTGTTCAATAAACTTAGAAGAGGTGATACTGTCAGTTTAAAAGACAACCTTTATAGTTAGGGCACTAGACTTGTAGCAGGTACTGCTGTTGTATCTTTGAGCAAGGACCCAGACTTAGATTGTTCCAGTCAAATATCCAATTTTACAACTGAGCATAAATTAAAATGATGCCAATATCAATTACATTTTAGAAATCAGCAGATTGCATTTTTGTAAGTGTAGGCTGGCGATACTTCTATTTTTGAATACATGGAAAAAATATAAATTGTAAAGGGTTTGAAATAATGAATGTGAGGTGTATGTGATGTGCATCACAGTTGAACTATACACAGTGCAAGGCAGGATAATATAAGGGGTAGTCAAATAATTAACTTTTTTTACAGGAGAATGTGATAGCATTAGGCTAAAAACATTAATAGTGTTTTTCTCACGTCTTGAACACTGCAGCTGTACTTCAATAAACTCTTCAATCCTGACCCTGTTCTAATAAGGGGCGTCTTAATGTTGTTATTATTGAAGCATCACTGGGTATCATACGACACAAATGTGTGGTTCATGAAACCTGACAACTGAGTTTCATGTAAAAATTGGATACACAAAAGTCTAAATCTTCATCAGCACCATCTTTTTTTTCCATACACACTTCTAAGGCTAAAATTAAGTTTGATTGTCCCTTAAACGAGCAGAGTGTATGCCACACCTGGGTGCAAAAGCCTTATGTCTGGAAAATGACAACTGTCATATACCATTATGGCTGAAGTAATAAATGAAAGAAATCAGTAAATTGTTAAACAAATTTGAAATGGATGAAGGCTTCATTAAGGAATGATAAACCAATGATAGACATTAAGAACAGACCAAATGTGGATATGAAGCAAAGGAACGTTTTGCAACACAAAACCTAAGGTGCATAACATACAGTAGGAATTGTTGTACTAATACAATATCTTTTGGTAAAACAGTTTTGGAGTAAATCGTGATACTGAAAGAAAACATACCAGTTATGATTGCTGCCCACTGCACTACATGCTTTTCAAAAATATCATTTTAATTTGAATTAAAATTATTTTTATACTTACATTGTGCATCCTAGTCATCAATAAAATGGAGAATGAACAAAAAACTGAATTTAAAGTAAACTGTATTTTAATAACTGGTATGAGAGAGAATGCTTCTGCCATTTTGTGCTATGTATCATGGATACATTCTTTAACTAAATGCAGGTAATTAAATGCACTAATGCTAGTTGTTGGTTTAAGGGCAATGTCTTGTTACATTAACTGAAAGCAGGAAATAATCCTGACCTGGGACCTCAGCCATGGGACGAATTATCTTGATGTAATTTTGTTTTCATTCTCCCATTTAATTTATGGCCCAGAGCAATTAAATGGGAGAATGAAAACAAAATCACATCAAGATAAGATTAAATTGCTATAACAAAAGGATCATTATTATATTGGATGAGAGATTTTAGGAATGCATGCAGCACTGTGAACAGCAATGACAAATATAACATGTTTACCCTTAACACATGGGTGTGTTCCATAACCTGTTGCATTTCACATAAATCGTATTTACAAAAAAGACTTTAAATGAAATCATGTCATTCATCAGCCTCAGAATTTGCCTCTCTAAAACACATTTGGTTTACATTCTTATCAACTTCCTAGCCTTTTACAAAACCTTTTAAAAAATAGAATGACACTCCTTATCAAGGACTTTCAGCAAAAGTCCATAGTCAAAAAAGCGATTGAGCAGTGATTACTCATTTACCCTGCCATGAATTCTTTAAAAAATGTTTTTAAAGAGACACTGTTTTAAGTTGCATGCTTTACAACGTGTTCTTTTCATATTATTGGCAGACAGAATCCCATCTGATGTCCAACCCACAGTTCTGCGTTTTCCATCTCTCCCATGTGTCCAAATCACATGAACTATACTATCTACTTTTTTCTCTCCTAAAATTAAAGATACAAATAATTCACACATACTGTATATGTAATTCAGAGTTAAAATATAAGTATGTAACATACACAAAGGATGTAAAATTGATTCAATGCTTCTTCTATATTTTATACAAAACGAAACCTCACATAAAATAGTATGCAAGTTAAGGGAAGGTAAATAATATTTGTACGGCACTTTTGGTCTGTGTGCTTTCTTTTAGCAAGCCGAGCTGAAGAAAATCTTTCTTCTGTGTCACTGCAACTGAAATAAGGTATTACACCTTGGAAACAAAGCAAACATCTTGCAAACGAGAAAAAGCACAGCCAATAATGGCAATGACACATACAATAAGATTTGCTTAGTTTATACTGATAACTAAAAGCCTTTTTTAACTGAAAAACCCATAAGTGAGTATACAACGCCCATTACGCACTCACACTGTATATTCTGAAATAATGTTCATAAAGTTCAAAACTGAAAATGTAACACTATACTTAAAGCTTCTGGCACTAATTACCTTTAGACATATAATAAAACACAACCATAAAACAACTAATTATGGAGAAACATATAATATTATGGAGTACATCCTAAGTTATTTGGTACTTGGGTGAATACAGTCTTTTTCACATTTATGGCTTTTATAACAAAATCTTCCATCTCCCTTATATTTTTTTGGCGTGTTTTGAGTTATAGTGGCTCCTCATGTCTTTCCTCAAGCGGAACTTTTCTCCACACACTCCACAGATATACAAATGTACGTCCATATGCAGCTCTAGTTGTTCATTGTTGGGAAATATCTGGAAGCATACTTGGCATATGGTCTCCCCTGCAGACAGGTGGGAGATCATGTGACGTACGTGATCGTGTTTTAGAAAGGTACCTTGATCGCACACCGGGCAGACATAGCGAGCCATGCCTTTGTGCATGTCATTGTGGAGGCGTAGTTGTCGCTCTCTCAGAAACTGCTTCCCGCATGTCTGGCAGGTGAACTGCTTTTCCTTGGTGTGAACTGTGTAGTGTTCCCGAAGGTGGCACCGCTGGTAAAACCCCTTCCCACAAATACTGCAGAAATGTTTTCGTCGGTGATCCCGGTCTCCTTCCTCCACCAGGCCAGACCTGTAGAGGTCTTGATCGGGACACTTGACCATGTGCTCCACTACCAGTTTCTCATTCTCAAAATGCAGGCCGCAGTGTGGGCATCGGAAGGCAAAACAAGCATCTTTGTATATCTGGCAAGACCCAGCTATATCGCCGTCGTAGCTCATATCGGCCTCTAACAGGCCTTCGTCCATGGTCTGTTTCTCCCCGCCAATGGAGTCTTCCCCTACTGAGTCAGTTTCCACATCCTGGGTTTCCCCACACCTCTCTGCATGTTCTTGTAACTGCCTACCTTTGATTAAAATCTGGCCACATTTTCCACAAGCACAAATGTGCCCCATGTGACTGGAGATATAATGGGAAGACTGATCTTCTTCAGTCAGCAGAATTCCACAAAGCTCACAAGGCAAATAGAGAGTACCTTGTCTTTCCTCTTTTATAGTGCTGACTTTGGTTAATGTACCCTTGTCTTCCCTGTTTGGCAAATGGCCATCAAATGGGCTATTGCTGTCTTCCAAGCCAGAAATGCCAGCTTCCTCATCTTTGTCATCCACAAGTTGGACTTTCATCATATCCTCATACCCAGAATTTTGTGTGCTTGAACCATCTATACTATGCTCTCCAACCTGAACCACTTTTATGCTATCTATTTCCAAAGGAGAGCTTTCTTCTGGCTCAATTTTGATAATGATGGTATTTCTAGAGGACTTTGATTTATTCTCTGCTCCTGCCCCAACAGACTTGATCACAGTTTCTTTATTGAATGTTTCACTGTCAGACTTTTGCTCTGGCCAGTCACTGTCCATTTTGCCAACATCGCTGTGGTCTTCTGATGACTCAGAGGCTGAACTTTCCATCTTGCTGCTATCATTATCAGCTCCCATCCTGATCTTGGGGGGTTGGAATGCTTTTCTGTTCGTGCACGTGAGAATGTGCTCTATCAGCAATTTTTCACAGCTGAACACAAAGCCGCAGTCGTCACACGTATATGTTCGTCCAAAGCGAGGACGCTCCTTCATGGAAGAACTTCTTCCAGAGGGTTTTTTGCGCAAGTCACATGGCTGGTCTGACACACTGTCCACATGAGGCAGCACATGAGACACCACTATGTCTTCCATCTGTCTGCTGCTGCTTGTGCTACTACTTTGCACTGTAGAGGTCAAGCTAGTGGCTTGCTGCAACCGATCACCTTCCACACTGCTCTGCTTCTGTTGTTCATACATGCGAACGCCAAACATCATTTTGCTCTTCATCAGGCCCAAAGTTGTAGATGAAGAAGAAGGGGTTAGACTTGTACTTCTGATATCTTTCAGGTCCTCAAGAGACTCTGGAATATAATACATCTGCAGATAAATCATAGCAGCTTTGAGCTCCTCAAACTCATATGGGCCAACCACTATTCTCCCAAGATACATCAGCTGGAGGATAAGATCAAAGCATTCGGCGCTGATCTTCATGTTGCTGAGGTTCAGACGGGCCATAACCTGTTGGTCTTTGATAAACATCATTCTGAAGTAGGAGCTGCAGGCTGCAAGGACAGCTTTGTGAGCCCGAAAGTAAATATCTCCGATGGCGATGCAGCAGTCACAAAGAAACCCCCATTCTCTCTGGTTATTCAGCTGTTGCAGGACATGCTCACTGTGGCTGGGCTTGGGCATTGCGTAGTGTTTTCTTTATGTTTTGCCTAAAAGATTAAAAAAAAAACAATGTTGATACAGCTGTAATTACTAGTGAAAATAACATCAGTACTAATTCCACTTTGAATGTTTCTACATATTACATTTACTCCCTTTTAAAAACCGTAATTAAGTACTGCAATTTCTTTAATATATGGAATATGTTGTGCATTCCAAAGATCACACTAAGGAACTCATTCATGTTGAAAATCTTGTGCATTAAAGTTTGATGACAAGCTTAGGTTTCAATATTAATCAAGGCATTTTAACAAATACATATTTCACAAAAAGAACATTTAAAAATTTAAAAAGTATCTGTATCACTTCAGTATTATAAATGATAAAGATACTGTAACATTACCTTTTAAGATGATAATGTCATATAATAGGTTATTTTAGTTTCTACCATCCAAAAGAAACCAACTTCTATTTAAATTTGAATAAGTATTATCAGCCCATATTTATTTATTATATGATATATATATATATGATTTAATTCAGATTAAATTAATTCAGAATAATAAATGAATTCAGATGCAACAAAAAACTATTTACCCCTCACACAGAAACTGGAGAATGAGCTTACTTTGTAAAGTCATAGCTCTTGCCATGTTTAACATTTACCTTGATTTTATGCTATGTTAGCAGAAAATATTCATTCTGCTACTTAACCTGAATTTAACCTGATGGAGTTCTACTGGTTTCTCTTCTTTGGCCTCTGCTTTCAAACTTTATTTTTTGCTCTGATCTCATCCAAAAATCCTTGAAAGATTATTATGATTTTGTACCTACTGCCTCCACACTTTCTATATGATTAGAACTCAGGCATAGATGCCTGAGGATTTTCCACAGCCTTGGCTAACATATAGACTGCAATCTTACTACTGGACTTTCAGATCACATCTACAGTGGGTCTCAACTTCCGCTAGCACATTTCATCTTCCATGAAATAATCCTACCACTTTCACCATTTTGAACACTGCTGCAATAATCTACTTACACGAGTCCCATCATTGGCTCAGAATTTCAACCAGAAACAAATGGCATGGATACATTACATCATTGCTGGTTGGTCCCACAATGGCAGATTTTCAACTGTGTGCAAGAATACCTATTAATCCAAATATCCCTACGTTCTACTAGTTGAGATTTATCACCTGAACTACTCTTCCACTATGTTTTAGTAGAAAACTGATAGCCACTCATTCTGGACAGCTTTTATCTTCCATACCTAAGAATGGCCCTTTCTGAGCTTATATCAAACAGGGCTTAAAACTTGTGCAAATCCAACATTAGTCCCTTAAAGAACAGTTATCATTGCAAGCTAGGGAACACCATCAATCAGTACTCTCAGTGACTTGAAAACGACCTTTCTGTATTCAACCCTCAAGTAAAATAAAATAATTGAACCACTTTCATTGACAAAAAAACTGTAAAATAAAACATGAAGAGGTAGAATACACACCATCTACAATTATTCATCAATTCAATTTCTAACCGCTTAATTCAATTCAGGGATGGAGAGGAGCTGGAGCCTATCTCGACTGACATATACCAACCAACACTTCACACATTCTAGACGGCTGCATCCTGTATGTGCGTGGAGATTGTATGTTCTCCCAGTGTTCAGGTGGATTTTCTCCAGGTGCTCCTGTTTTCTCCCACAGCCCCAAGACATAGTGTTATGTTAAATGGCGTCTGAGAAAACTGGCCATTTATGGTGTGAGTGTGCATGTCTGTATTTGTCTCTGTGTGTGCCCTGCGATGGACTGGCATCCCATCCATACGGTATTCTTCCCTGCGCTTGTTGTTTGCCATGATAGGCTCCAGCTCCCTTATGACCCTGTATTGGATAAAGCTGTTATAAAACGGATGGATGTATCAGCTTTTCAATACCTTGCTGGGAAGCAAAACAAATGGTTATTGCTGGGAAATTTAAATAATTTACTCCAGGTTAAAGGCTGTAATTAGTGGATGGACAATAAACTCAAAATAGCTGGTATGCAAATACATAGCTGCTTTATCTTTTAATCAAGGCCTACGGTTCGAACAGTTACTAAATAAGACACAATGACATGAAAGCCCTACAAATCAAAGTAATATTGCCTAATTTTAAACGCTTTGCTCATTAACTGCCATATATTGTAATATTAAAACTACCTATATACTTTAATCAATGAAACATAAACCTAATATAACCTTTATTAAGCATGACTACAGTGTATCAACAGCCAGATGTTATAAGACATACGTAGTCTTGATTCGATTAATTTGTATAACCGCTAATATACTTTACAAAGTATAGTTCAATATCAATTTATAATGCATATTGCTGAATTGCACTAGAAACACCGTTCCTCGGGGGAAAATAACTATACTGTTACATAGCGAGCTTTATTGAGAAAACACAAGCGGTAAATAATTAACATTAAAAATAAGTAGTACTAGGAAACATTTCAACAAATGTGTGCAGAGGTAAATACGAAACCAAAAGAACCAATATTTTGGATGATCTTATACAGTATATTATTCATTTGTAATCTTCACAGCAGATGCTCTTAAAAACACGTACAGTATTTGCAATCTTTGGCTTTCACTGCTGTCTGGGTCTGTGAACCACCATGAAAACGTGTTTACTTTACCATAGCAATACTGCTGTGCTTTATACCAGTCGGAGCGTGGGCTGTGTCGGTAGTCAGCACTGAGTACAGTAATTTGCAAAGCTTCCAGTACTGTACGTAATAACCTTGCGGGCAATTTAACCGACTAAAAATATACTATATAATTCATAATGCCTAACTCTAAATTCAGTACCTCACACACGCATTCAACTTTATCAGCCTTCCAAATATATATGCAAATGTCAGTGCTGACTATTTTGGGACTTGACCCACCCTGCAGTTGCTAAGTCAAAGTATGTAGCTGTTAAGTTTTAAAAACACTTCTGTCTGTACTTTGTCAAAATGGGTTAAGCACCTAAACACTTCATAGCACTACAACAGTTAAAACATTTTATACAGTACGTACTGTACAAAAGTTAATCAGATCCCATTTGAATTTTCTTCTTGTACAACTTAGGGAGGGTATACAGTAAGAACTATTCTTTCAAAGCTTTCCTTCGACAGCTTCCCAAACCACTACAGCTGCTTAATTTATATGTTGCATGAATTAGTTCAATAATTAAAAAAAAACACTTTATTCAAAACTTTTAACAATAGCAACATATCTCCGACCTAGTCGCTGACAGTTTAAAGAGGGGTTTCAATGTCCCGCCCACGCGCATTTTCATTGGCCTATTTCGTTAAGATGGAATCATGCGGGCACTAGAGCTGTCAATCATACCGCACTAAAAACTCATTAAAAGTATACAGCAAAATAATGTCTAATTCGATCTTTTTCTCTTGTGAATATTAGCGTTATTTATCCGTTCGCGGCAGCTTTCTGCTAAAAAAAAAACTAAGAGCTCCCAAAGAGAGCTGGTGCAATACTGACTGTCTCAAGTCTCACGCACCACCACCCCCGCGCTACTTCCCGCATTCACGCTCAGAAAAAAAATAAAGGAATTACCATCCTCAAAACCTGTCAACACTCACAGTGCTACTCACCAGCAGGGAAGGAAGCTGCGACTAAATGACTAAAAAAACTCCAGTTGCTGTCTGTGTTGCCGAGGGTTCAGCTTTTCTTCTTTAATCCCTGTATAAAGTTGTGGCGAGAATAATGCAGAAAGGCGAACCCCTCCTGCAGCACGGATGAAAAGAACTTCCGCACAGCCGCTCTCGGCAACATCACCGCACTGAGGCTGCTTGAGCCAGATCCAACCCTGCTCACGCAAATCCAGCCCTCCTGCAGCCTGTCATTACAGTTTCTCCCACCATCACATTTACAAGTACACGACAGCGTGACAGAAATGCCGAGAAAAAAAATGTCGTTTCATCTAAACTAAACTAAGAATGAAGCAGTTTCAGGAAGTTTTGGACAGAAATGCTATGTCTAGATGCAGTGGACATAAAGGGACGACTCACAGTATTGTACAGTATTTCTGTTGCTTATGTCCTTTGGCAATCAAAATATTATCGAACTCAGTTCTGAAGTCCCTCATATTTATTTTTTTCTGTATAAACTGTGAATTATGTTGTGTAAATTAGAGGTTGGGTGGTGGTGGGCTGAGTTACAATGCGAACAGAAAAATATAAAGAAATATAAACACCAAGGCAATTATTATTATTATTATGAGAAATTGTATACAGACAGTAAACGATGACAACCTTTACATTTGTTTTTAAAATAAGCTTATTTACATTTTCTAAAATATTTTATTAGACTAGTTACGATAAAAGTGTAACTTATTTCAAAGTATAAGGTTCTTCACATAATATTTTGGGAAGAGACATGGAAACAAAGTTTGTTTAAACGAACCAATAAGCCAAGCCCCCTGAACTATATAACAAAGATGCGTAAATAATGAAGAGTCACATGTGGTCAAGTCGTTTTGCAAATTTGCTCACGTGAGAAAGATTTCTTCTTTAACATCACGCAAAATAATAACACTGCTGAAATATTTAAAAAAAAGTATTTTATCATCGATGTCCTTGCTGAACACTTTTACCAAGTTCAGAAGTGGATGTTTTTGTTTGGTTTCGATATGTTATGGGAGAAGAACAGGTTAAACGTAACTTTGTGTTAATATAACTGCTATACAAACACAAGCCAGCAGCTTCCGGTAGACACAACAATAAAAAAAAATAATTGCCCCGTTAGAAGCCCCTTTGTACGTTCTGCTCATTTACAGTGCTGTCATGTGACACAATAGCTAGCTGAGCTCACAGTCGTAGACAAGCAGCGCGAGACCGTACGAGAACGTCTCTACAGCAACAAATACGAAATCTAAACCAATCTCTAGAATATAGGTGGTAAGAAATAGTTTTCGCATTTACAACATTAATTATTATTTTGTGATTAAATGCTGAATTGAAATGCATGCACGCGGTCTTGGGTTGCATGACACATTCCATAGCAATGTCTGTTTTTACCGTGAGCTCTGATTCAGAGCAGCCGTGAAAAATGGATGTGCTGGCTTGGAATTAGTTAAGCTAGTTGCATTGCATGGGGGAATCTTTTGATAATAACGTTTCAGTATTTTTTTTTGACTCACTTATGGTTACATTTGACACGGACAAAGCAAAATATAATAGGGACTGTTTTTTAGTGCACATTATCAAATAACGAAGATCCCCACACATATTCTCTTAGATACATAATTTAAGTTTTGTGTATTGCTTTAATGTATTTGATGTTTGTGTGCGTATGCATGGTGCGTGTATATATACTGTATATCACTAGAATGAAATATTAATTAATGTTGTAAGAGTTGTAATGTCAAATAGAATATTCCTGTCGATTAAACGTGTAATTGTCAAAAAACAGTACACTACATTTCTCTGAATACATATAAGCATATCTCTCGTCACAGGTAATACACAAAAGAAAACGGAAAAGGAGTTATAAAAAAGTGTTGATCGTTTTATTCCGCATTGTGTATTTTTCCTCAGTTTTAGGACTAAAGAAGGGGATCTCCAACCTTAGTTGTGGGGAGCCCCAATTGGGCATTTTTTTAGGTAACTGCAGAGTTACTGTGGGATAATGTATCTAATCCATTAAACAAGTGATTTGTTGAATTATGTAATGTATTGATTATTTTAGAATTAGAATGCTCTTCAGCTCTTAAGTGCAAGAGTTCCATTAAGTGAGTATATTACCACCTTAATTAAACACTAATTTACAAGTGTTCTTAACTTTTAAAGTACAGGTGATATTGGATGATCTAGAAAACTAACTGAATCGGGGTTCACCAGGACCAGGCTAGGAGACATAATTTGTCAATAATCCTAAACTATTAATAAACTATATCAGAAGAATTATAAATGATTTCAGCCCACAGGGGATTTTCCTGGAAATCAATCAAAGGTAAAGCTTTTAATTATGTATAATGGACATAGTACACTATATTAATCTGGTGACAGCTAACAAAAGCATCTTTAAAATGTTTGTGTCTCATATCATTTATCATGTCTAAAGCACTGACATTTACGTCTGGCCTTGGTATGCTGCAGACCATCAGGCCATACACATATTTGATGGTCCTCAATTTGTAAAGACCTGGTAATAGTGGTAATAAAAACAATTAAATAAACATTTGATTCAAATCAGGTCATTAAGAGTCCAGGGAGGAATGAAAACCAAGAGATACAGTTGCCCTCCAGGTTCAGGAGTGGCATTGTGATGCTGAAACTTTGGCTGTATGTCACGTTGTTCTCTGTAGTGAAGAAACCAAAAGAGAAAGTTATACTCAAGATCATTGATATTTCATATTAATTCTTGTATAAGCTAGATACCAACAGTAAACTTCATGCAAAAAATGCATATTTAATAAAATGGTTTCAACCTTATTTTATAAAAAAAAACAATTATTGTCCTCAGGCTGGTGGATAAGTGGTGACCCTATGTGCCAGAGACACTGCATTTCTGCTAAAGAGGAAAAGTCTCCATTTGTCCCAAACTGCCACTCAGTTGACCCAAGTGGTGAGTGTCCGATCTTCTTCATCCAAGTTTGGTGGCTTTTGGTGGCTCCAGTTTTCCACCTCCAATGAGGAGCTAACAGAAAATAAGGCTACATTGTCTTAATCTGCAATATAACTGACCTTGCAGTATTAAATTGAAAGGTTAGATTCACATACTGTATACACATTAAATACAACAGAGTCAACTGGGATTTTCCTGTCTAAAATAATAATTTTACTATATAAAAAATAACATGGGATCAAATTCAGCCATTCATTGTCTGGGTGATCTCAAGATTAGTCAGTCATCACTTGAGTGACAGAGTTGAACAATCATTTTGTACAATCAGGTGCCTGTTCACTGAATCCTAGATGCCACACATTATCCCAGCTCAACCCACATGCGTTCAGTGGGGTTCAGGTCTGGCCGGGGGAGCAGCCATAGTATAGCTCATCTCACAATAAACCACAAGCACATGAAGTTGTTCTAATGGAATGCTGTTTTGTCAAGATGAGCTTGAAGGAAGGACTTGACCAAGGTAGTGCTGCAGTCAGGTGACTGTCCAATCACTACCAGTACAGTTCTGTAGCATCTAGATCCCCTGAAAAAAAACATCACACGTATCTCCACAATGATTGATGTATTATTCATTATTGGTGTATAATTAGTGTATCATAGTACATATCTGTGCCAGATTCATAACATCCATCAGCATGGTCTACACAAAAATTTTGATTCATTACTAAAGAGCACTTGACTATGAGTCCATATGAGGTGTTGCTCACTTCACCTCATTCTATTGCATCGATGAACATACAGTAGGTGAGCACTGTGCAACTGTGTGGTCTTCGGCCTGCAAGAGGAATGTTAAAGTTTAGCTGCCTCCTCATAATTGAACTGCTGATGGTTTTGGTTGTTAGGACCTTGGGTTCCTTATGCAGTGGAAACTGCAGTGGAAAAAATGATCAAAACGAAGAAGAAGGTGAGAATGATTATATATTGATCTCAGCTAGATTTCATGTTTCATGATCTCCCAGATGATGACCTAATGTTGATGGATTGTGTTTGGCTGTAAAGTCTTGCCAGCTTAGAAATAGCTGGTTCTGAACACCCCAGATGGCAAGTGACAGTGCACTGATTATGACCAGCTTTCAATATGCTGAAAACAGGAAAGTGATGTTCTCTTGATGAGCAGACCATATTGATTCCTTCATCTGTTTTTCTTTCTTGATTTTACACTAGGATTTTTTCAAGCAATTTACATCACCTCATCTATGCTTATGCACCAAAGTCTCTCAGCTGTATCATACTCAATCATGACTAAACAATTAATCAAAATGACACTGGAAACATTTTATAATTGACATTGATATACATTTTTATAAAATAGAGAGGTAAATTTCTTACAATTATTGTACCTCCGTCAATAGTTGTCGATGAATTATTGGTGACTCAGAGACCAACGTTTAACAATAAAAATGGGGGACTGCAGACTGATTTTCTAATTTGTCCTGATGTGAGTTCCACTGTATTTTTATTATAATATTGTGGATTAAGACATTTCTAAAAGGAATTCCACTGCAATGTAGAGTATAGTGCAATTTGTATATATTATACAATTATATATATACTGTATACATATGCCTATCTGGCCAGCAGGGGTCATATGTTTTACAGTCTTTCCTTCTTGGGAAAACTGCAAGTGGAGGGCATTGAAACATCATGCAAGTGACATTAGCAGTGCATCAGAGACAGCAATAGATTTATCTCAAATAATGACACTGCATTAGTCACTAGGTGGTGTCAAAATGTAAATAATGAATTTACTTTTGCTGTCTGTTCCCACCATCCTGGGCATGAACCACAGACCATAAGCAGACATCCTATGGATTCAGTATGCTTAGAGGGATATCTACAGTACATCATATGTCTGTTGAATCAGCAGGGGCCACACATTAGGACTGAGTAAAAGTTTATGTGACTCAGGGCTCACAAAATGCTGAGAATGAATTAAGCATAATAAAAACACACAGGCATACACATTACCATAATGACTTTTGTCTGTGGCAGGTCAGGTCACCGTGGTGTCATGGACGTGTCTAGCCACAGCCTGTTCCTCTTACAGCAGCTGAACATACAGCGGGAGTTTGGTTTTCTGTGTGACTGCACTGTGGCCATTGGCAATGTGTATTTCAAGGCTCACCGTGCTGTGCTCGCTGCTTTCTCCAACTACTTTAAGATGATCTTCATTCATCAGTCAAGGTAAGGAATGAATGCTGTTAACAGAATGTGTGCTCTAATATTAATATAACTCATTTATAATAGGATATTAATGTATCTTATCATAAGGATTAGGAAGATCATAATTGTACTGTGTAATGCATCACTGTCTGCTTTTTACCCAGTGATTATCAAATACCTTCGCATTTTCACACTCAGAGAAATGTGAGACTGTTAGGATGACATCACTCCCAGTGTTTCCCTGGAGCATCGGAACTCCTCACACAACCTTTTGGTATATCAGGTTTGGTGCTTGTATAGGTTGGGCACTTGAAAATGGCTGTTGAATTTAGGTTTTCAGTAAAAAAAATACAATTATCTTCTTTTGAGAAGATAGATCATCATTCCTAATAATCAACAGTATATGCTTAATCTTTCTTAGAATGTCTGTGATAATATTGAATTTAAAGAAAATAGTATGTTTAAGAAGAATGCTGAAGTTACTGAAGTAACTTGAGTTTTAAGATCTTAAGATAAAATGTGCCATTATAGTCAGTTATTGTGATGGAAAGTAGCGAAGTGTAGTGATGAGAACAGCCCATTGCACTTTGGTTATTTAGGGTAATATGCCCATTCCACTGTTGCACCAAACTCATAAGTGTTCTGTACAGTATAGTTGGGGGTGGTTGTTGCCCTGGCTATTTTGTTGAACTGATCAAAAACTAGTTAAACCCCAGCCTCACAACAATCTATTACTTACTCATCAGCAAGCAGAGTAGGGAACAGGGAAAGCAACTTTCTTCATCATGTTTCTGCAGTCAGCCCACAAGAAAGAAGATGGTATCCAGTAAGGTTGTAGATTGGTAGAAGAAAGAAAAAACTCTGCCCTGGTTTGTTGAAGATGTAGAGGCTTTTGTTCCAATTTATTTGGGCAGATACAAGCTTTCTAGAATATTGAATCCAAAGTAAAAAGGTATATGTTCCATTTAGCTTAGAATTATCAGTTGCGAGTAACAACTCGAAAGTAAGCCCGAAACAGTGCAGCAGAAATATTTAAAAAAGCAAAAAAAACTTTATAGCCAAACATGTTTCTCATAAGATGGAAGTGGGTGTTTTCTCCAAGAAGCTTTTCTGTCCTGCGAGTTTACATTTACACTATGTCCAGCAAACAACCTTTAGAAGACGAATGAGTTGTGACAAAGTTACCTCTTTGTGTAGAAGAGTGCAGAAGAGAAATACCCAATCTGACAAGGTGAGGAAGGCACAAGAAAAATACAAAGTGCTGCTTTAGGTTACAGTTTACATTTTGTTGCATTGCCTGTGATGTTACATTAGCTGCAAAAAGGTGGTTGCTTTAGTGTGTTATCGATGGTCTTCATATTAATTCTTTAGCAGAAGTCAGTAGCCTTGGTGCAATCTTTGACTCTCGAGTAAATTTTGAATACAGCGTCTCAAATGAAAGTGCACATTTACAAAATATTGCTCAATGAAAGACCTTATCTCCTATGATGCAAAGAACTTAACACACTATTATTTCATCAAGAATTGATTATTGTAATTATCATGGTGGTTCTACTGCCAAGAACTGTATTGTATATATTTTACTGTAGTATTATTCTTTCACTTATGTTAATTGTATTTACTTTCTGCTGTTGTAAGTCACCCTAGATAAGAGTATTTGCTAAGCAAATAATAACTATGATTTCATCCTACTAAATAAAAGTTTTTTTTAATTCTCTTACATTTTTTGCTTTGTTCATTTATCAGTTGTTCATGATATTGTATTGGTTCTATTATGGTTTGTGTGATTTTTATTTATAATATATGTTATATGTAATATGTTTGTTTTTTTTTGGCTTGTTTATAATTTGGGAACTTTTTGAAAAGCACTATATAAGAAAAATAGGGCTACACAAATAAGATGTATTGCTATTGTGATGTTAACTGTATTATTGCTTGTTTAGTTTTTAGTCACAAACATCATAGAAGTTACAATTACACAGGTCCAGACGTCTTCTGTTTATCCAGGTCTGGTACAGCATTCTTGGCCATCTCGACACACAGCGTAAGGACAGCTTAATTCCTCTGTTGGGAAAGTTATCTTTTGGAAGCCACAATATCTTTATTGCTTTTAGTTTATTAAGTTTAAAATTAGTTTTAATTTAAAAGTTTGTTTATTAACTTTAAAAGTAGTTTTAAGGGGATACTGTCTTTGTACTGCTAAAAAAAGCTTTTTTTTTTAATCAAGGACTGTAACTTTTACTCTGAAGTAAAAAAAAACTAACAAATGAATGCTCAGGATATCAATATAAAATAAATTAACATATGTTCTTAGTCAATAAAATTTGATTTTTTTTTGATACTGCAGGAAGAAATGATCATTCTTTAACCATGAAAATACTTGCTGATCACAAGGTTTTAAGTAAAGGTTCTTAGTTTGCAATGTCGAGATAGTGAAATGTTGTCCCTCAGAAAATACAGATCTTCGGGTCAGCAATTGGGTAAATGATGCAACTTCCGTTCTTAGAAATTAAAAGTCTGGTGTGTAAAAATGTAAATCTTCTGCCCCGAGTGTAAGTATAGTAAAATACTTTACTGGGAAACAACCCAGCTGTTTCCAGGCCTACGAGTAATTGGCATCAACAATGTGTTCACCAGACACTCAGAACTCAAGCATGTTATACCACTTCTAAGTGTGATGGAAAGTATAAATGAGTTTTTCAGTTGTTGTTCAGGCATTCCTTTCAGTTGTCATTAATGAGAAATTTAAGAAAATATTGCTTCCAAATTTATCTTGTTAGCAGACTTTGTCTGTTTTTTTATAATGTGCAAGGGTTAACCCCTTATTGATATTATGCCAGAGAAGCTAGATTCTGCTACAGATCCAAAGACAATATTATCAGTTAAAAGGAGATTTAACTTATCAGTTGAGTAAACAGCAAACTAGACAGCAGGGATGTAAAGATTAGAGTATGGATATGACCTCTGTATGAATTTCCTCACATGATACACAAGAGTGAGGGTCATTATGAGGCTCAAACAGAATTTCTCTAGCCAACAATATTTAAGATCAATAGAAAATAATAGTATGAGTGGATAGATAGTTCTCTCAGTTTACAGTTTCAGCCTAATGTCAGTTACATCAAAATGCAACAAAGCATTATTGAAAAACTGACAGAAATGACAAAGAAATACACAGACACAAAAACGAACTGTTAAAATATAAAACTGGCACATCTGTGGTCAGTGGGGTTTTACATTTTGAGGTTTCGAAGAGAAGGAAGTTACTTTTTTTTTCCCTAACTGTTCAGCTTTATCTTGGTTTCAGTTTTAAACCTTGTTTGTTTTTTTAAAGGTTAATTCATTAGCTCTCACAACAGACTATTTTTTCCCTTTTTTTATCTCCTAACAGTGAGTGCATTAAAATACAACCTACTGACATACAGCCTGATGTCTTCAGTTACTTGCTCCATATCATGTACACTGGAATGGGCCCCAAGCAGCAGGTGGACCAAAGTCGACTGCAGGAAGGAATTAAATTCCTTCATGCCTACCAGCTCTACCGTAACACAAGTGAAGGTGGGCAGGAGGCAGCTTCTGATACAATCAAAATTTCAAACTTGTATGGGATCCAGATATCATCACAGATGGCTGCCAAGGAAAACCTGGGCCTCAAAGAAAACCGGTCTAGAGTTTTAGAGGAAGAGATGTCTGGCACTCAAGCTGACCGTCCTCAGATCCAGCTGTCACTTGCTGTAGGACTGGAAGGGACATCTTCTGATAGACCATTGTCTAGTCTTCATGGACCTTCATCTGTAACTTCCAGAGATGAGCCTGAGGCACCAAACATCTCTGTGACTATAAAACAGGAAAAGGTGGAGTCAGAGCTGTCGGCAGAGCCCCAGACTAGCTCCCCACAAAACCCGGAGAGTCAAAGCCCAGGACTTTTCAAAGACAGCCCAAAGCCTCTCTATTGTCATTACTGCGGGGAGCGCTGCAGCTCGCGCCGTAACCTGCGTGAACACTTGTATACACACGCCACTGGTTCTCTTCCTTTTGGGGTCCCAGCTGCCATCTTGGAAAACAATAACCTTGGCGAAGTGCAGAAGATCAATGAAGACTTTGAGAGCCTAGAGGAGCGGCACCTGCAGACCTATTTGGTGCGGAAAAGCCCCCACTCACAGGACCAGCCAGACTCGGGTAGCCTAGAGGAAGCCCTCCGGCAGAGCCAGTCATTGACATTGTCTTCTGAAGAGCTGGCAGCGGAACTGAAAAGTGGCAGCCCTTACTCCCGGAAACGAAAGATTGCTTGTGCTATCTGCAGTCTCAGATTTGCACAAAAGAGCCAATTGCAGGAACACATGTACACGCATACAGGTAAACACTCCCGCTATCACAGGTACAACCGCTTTTGTAGTCAGCTGATCCAGGCATCCCAGCATTACTGTGAAAGTCAGTCTGAGTATGGAGTCGAAGAATCTGCTAGGGACTCTCAAGACAATGTCAGCTCTTGTTATTCCTTAGATTCTGAGATTTCTCAAGAAAGCATTGACACTGTTGTTGTAGAATAGAACTACTCTTGGAATCCTAAACAAATTTGGCTTTTTAACCTACTTCTGATATTCCATTTTTTTCACCTTCTCCATTTTCTATAACATTTGCTTCCTTTCATATGACACTAATTATACCCATTATAGCGCTGTCTGCTGTTCTTGAAGCTATATTGTTGGTTTCAGTAAGTGTGCATCTGCTTTATTATCAGTCAGGCCACCGTATGGTACTGGTGTTCAACAGAACCTTTTTCATCTTCATAAGCTCATTAGAATTATCACCACTATAAGTGTTTAACTCCAGTGTCTTAACTACAGTCCTAGAGTAAAAGAAATTAAATGAGCAAACCTGCTTACTTCCATATCTAGAGTATATATTAATTCAGTCTTCAATTTATCAGTGCTTTATCTTGAACTGTGTTAATTAGCTTGTGAGTAACCAGCACTAGTGAGAAATCATATCGCAGATTGTTTGCGTTACAGTTTTATTTTGACTATGGAATAGCTAATAGCTAATGGAGGCACCCAGGAAAATCATCTGCTTCTAAAAAATTGTTGCCTCCACTGTAGTCCTGCTGTCTACAGGAAATAGTTTTCAAGGTGAATATGATTGACTTTGTGTTATGTGGTATAATACTATTTATTATCTAAGATTTGTAAAGTAACACAAACAAAAATTGAAAATATTCTATCATTTAGAAGCTGACAAGTCTATACTTGGCCAAGTGCTATATTCTTGGTCAACATTAAACATGCATGCACATACAGTATCCTGTATATACAGGAATACAGATTTATTTGTACTCACAAGTGAAATAGGAACAAACAAAACCTAATAGAATGAGCTACAGATTCGACCTTGTCTTGTTTAAAAATGTCTAAAAATGTTATGTTGTAATCTTAATAGGAGTGCACAGAGCAAAGTCATATTTGTCATGCATAATTAATTGAATCTCGGAAAATGTGATGGTCCGTTTACTCAAGCTTTCAAATATTCCTTTAAATACTATCCAATCTAAAACAATTTACAATAACATTCTGTTCTTTGAAAGTGCAGTGAATCTGAAGCTAGATAGGAATACATTGAAAACATTCAGCAGTAGCAGCATTATTATGACGAAGAAAAAATATTGTTCATTATGACAAAACTACATCTGAATGACCAATAGAACCATACCTTACAGTCAGATTAAATTAAAAAATGAACTTTTTGTACATGCTCAATAGAGGTATGTTTGGCACATAAAAGATAACGCTCATATTGAAACAACACCCATGACTACTGTGAAATATGATATGGGATCCACTGTGTTTTGGGGTTGTCCTGAAGCCCTTTTTGAGATAGTCATTATAGATTATGACTCCCCCTACCAGGACATTTTGACCATACATCCAAATGCCAAGAAGCTCACGTTTGACCAAAAATAAACATTCCAGTCTTTCAATGATCCAAAGCAACGAAAATGATTCATTGCATAGAAATTCAATGTTCTCGTGATATGTCGATCTCCAGTCTCCAGACCTCAATTGAACGACTGTGGTTCAAACTCAAGGCAGCTCACAAACAGAACAGGGTGTACAAAATGTTAAAGCGGTATGAATAAATGTATTCTGGTGTTTTTCTGCACTTTATGACAAATACTCCTTTGATCTGTACAGTACATTTAAGCATGTTTAAAATTTAACAAAAAGAATTTAAGCAAGACAAATTACCAATCTGTAAATCTTACTGTTGTTTGATTGGTTTTGGTTTTGAGTCACCGAAGGTATGAGTAAATCTGCAGTGCATTGTATATATATAAATATACAGTATATATGCAAAACCTATTGACTTTTCATGTTGTCATGGTTACACATTCACAGTACATAATTCAGAATGTACTAGTGGGTACTCTGGAGAAAAGGCTGGTGTTTTTTAAAAATATACATATATATATACAATATACAAATATACAATATATACATATACATGACATCTGTCCCATTGGGGCTCGGAAATGTGATGGCAGTGTTGAAGCGTTAGTGTCATTCTAACTCCAAGGCTGACAAGTACAATGTCAGCTCTTGTTACTAAGCAAGGATAACATCATTTCCTTTACCCCAAGTTTATCTGCTTTTACCTGGCTATTTTAGGGCTCAGTGACTCCTTATTCTGTATCTTGGCATTAGCTGTGTTCAGTGACATGGGACACAATTTAGTTCAAACATCTTGTACTTAAAAGAAAATAAGAATTACAATAAGCTAAAGTGGGTTCACGTCTAGAAATTTGTTTTGTAATGCAAATTTTGGTATAAATGAATGACATGGGGTAGCTTAATAAATATTCAGTTTAGTTTTAGGAAGCTTAGTATTAAATTGTAAATTGTCATTTTGTTTACATAGTCTTAGAGCTACACCAGTTTTTCTGCTTACCGGTGTGCTTAACAAAGCACCTTTACTTTTCATGGCTTATCGCTTCAGGTGAGGAATTGTAATTTTGTATATACAAACAGAAATTATGTGACAGGGATGTATAACACAGCATTTTAACACAGCAAGGCAAACTGTAAACAAAGGAATATTCCACTTTTGTTTCACTGATTAGGTACAGGTGAATATGGTCCTCTGTTTTTGACACTTCATGACTTTCCTGAGCAGTGCCTTAGAACACTGGGCTTTTGAAGGGTCCAACAAAACTTTTGTTGTACTTTTAGATCTCTCTGTTTCACTTTAAAAAGTGAGTAGATCACGTGTGTCTGTTGACATTTTTTACATGACATAAATATAAAGATATTGCTAGATGTAAATATTGTGATGTTGTAATTTAATATCAATCTGATTTAAAAGAATGGTCTTTTTTCCAGTAAGATTTATGCTCACCAGTATGCTTTGCCTGATCCATTTGGAGCCCTGGAAAATAAATCCAAATGATTAAACATTTTAGTAATTGGTCTAAAATTTTGAAATCCTGCTAGCATATTGCAGTCTGTAAAGATGTATTGCTTATTAGCTAAGTTATAGAAGATGACTGATATGGTAATAAAGGTGGTAAATGTGGTAATAACGTTTTTGTCACCTACACATTTTTTTGTATCTGTTTCTTAAGATGCATTGAATAGCTCTGATTGTTTAGTTACCTTTGGATACTGTGTATTACTTACTGTATTTCACAAAGCACCTTAAGAACTATCTTAAGGTGCTTTAGGAGAGAGAGGTGTTGGTACAGTATACCCAGTAGAAAAGGCAGGAAGCCAAAAAATGGCATTGATTCCAACAATCAATTTCTACTGTCTGTTCGTTATATTGCAAAAAGGTTTAAGTCTTCAAGTGACAGTTCTGTCTAAATTAGGCAGCCTAATACAACATAGGCCTTGTTTAACACACACTGGAAATGGATGAATTTGTTTTCACAAGTCCCTTGAAAATAGGTATTGTTTCTAAGAACCTCAGGATCAAGCCTTTTATCATCACTGTTTACTAGAATAGACAAGCAGGCTTGAAGATTTTGCCAGTGTAGCAGATCCTGAATTTTACTTAGCAATATTAATCATGACTCTCCAAAGTAATAATGTTAAAATACCATATATCATGAAACTAAAAATGATACAGTTGACACATTTTGTAACTAGGCTATCATCTTTGGTTGTACCATTAGTAACATTAAACATATTAAAATTACACAAATAATTATATAAAATAAATCTCATTTCCAGTGAATTGTGTGGTATATTCCATAAAAAAACATATTTTGTTCATTAATTTCCATGCTGACAGTTTTGAAAAGGATACAAATGTATACTCTTTATTCATGAAAAATCATTTTAGGGGCCTTATGAAATAAATACTGTTTTCAAAAGGTTTTCCTGAATATGGTGTCAGTGATGAGTGTTGGGTACTAAATTGTTTCCAGTTAAGAAGGAGAAATGCTATAAATGAAATCCTGATGAGAGTGCACTGGATATTAGTGACAAACAGCTCTTTTCATAGACTTCTTCTGTGATGGATGGCATTTTTGTGGCTGTGAGCATTGGTGTATTTGAAGTGTTTTGTTTTTTGTATAGCTGCTTAACTCTTTCTACCTGAGCACCTGAATACTTGGGAGTCTCACTCATATAATAATTTTTTAAACACTGGTGTGTGTGTTCATGTCCTTTAAAAAGGTTTTTGCAAATAAATTGTTTTTGCAGAACTTCTATGTCTGGAATGCGTGTTTTATAGAAATTTGAAGATAACCATAGAGTATGTCAGCAGTAGTGTGATCCGCAGTATTTCCTTGTTTTAACATGTTTGAACACATAGGTATTTAAAATGTTGTAGCAAGGGACATTGTTAGATATTGTTAGGGTCCAGAATTCATTTTCTTTAGTGGTTTTCTATTCAATGCTTGCTAGTTTTTAATACAAAGGTATAAAATAATTGAGCCACTGAGGCAGTAAGTGCAATTACAACTGTTAGAACTTTTCTTATTGTTTGAATAACAATATCTTCAGTTTTTATATTAGAAGATTATATTTCCTATTTCCTAAAGCCAGAAAGTTGCTTCAGTACTACCACAAAACTGTATTGGCATGACAAAACATTCTTGAACAGATGTCACATGCTTATGGAATGAGGACACCTACTGTATAAGCACTGTAATACAGATCATCAGTATAGAAAGGCTTATGTTTTGTAGCGTTTTTCTATATGTGGCGCTTTATTACAGAAATAATAATAATAATTATCATAATCACTGGTTATTTATCTAAGGCAATTCTGCAAATGATGATATTGTTTTGTAACAACAGGCAACTATATTCACTTATTTTCCTTGTGGTAATGTTTTTTCACCAGTAGAGGGCTTTTAGAGCTGAACAATAAACTACACTATTTAAATTCTGTGTATTTTTTATGTGGGCTTCCTTGATAGGTACAAAAATATCCTTTAAATTATGTTGAACAGAGTTGTACAACAAGTGAACAATTTATCTACAGTATTTTTGAGTAATGTTCTAATGCTATTTGTTTATTAACTATATCTTGTTTGAAAAGATCTATTTAAAAGTAATCCTTAAAATTAATGTTTTTATTTTTGTGTATGTGTTTTGAAAATTTTTGAATTTTGAAACCATTTTTGAAAATTCTCTGCAAACCCAATATCATTGTATCTCTGCTTTGTGCATTACAGGGTGAAACTGAGTTTTAGAAATTATTATGCTCTTTCAGTTTTTATCATGCAGAAGAATAAACCTTGCTTAGCATATTAGAGCTGAAATGATTTACTATATCATATATATATATAATGAAAATACTATACAGGTATCTGTGATCAGCTGCAAGCCTACTAACTGAGTTACTATGGAAACTATGGTCTTTCCTAATCTGGATTTCTTAGTTTATTCTTAAGTCATTTGTGGAAGCAAGTAAGTTAAAGTTAATAAGCAGTTATAATGTAGGTGGGTAAACTAGCTGTAATAAAGCTTTAGATTGATGTTTTTAAAAAATCAGATGAGAATTTTATGTACAGCATGACAGTGGAGTTGTATTCAAGACAAAAGGCTGTTATCTTAGTCTGATGTGCCACAGCCTTAAATATATATGCCTTGTTATTTCCTGCTTATTTGAGAATATTATTAACTATGGGAAAGCATCTTCAAATTAAACAGTCCTGTCAATATTTTTTTTTGTGTTTGAAAAATCAAAAATAACATTCTTTCACATGAAAAATCGTGTCTGATCATCAGGGCTTTGATGAATATGACAGCAAACAGGATACTGTCCACTCTGCCTCAACGTCATTTATGGCTGAGAAAAAGAAAAAAAAAATGGAAAGTTTTTTTTTTCAGCCAAATGCACTTCATCTTTATAGTTTAGTAGTGGCATTTGAATGTGCTTTAAAATTCTCTCTGAGTCAGTGTGCTATATGGTTAGTTTTGTTTTTCTTCTTTCCCTGCAATCCTATTTTTTCTGTCCTTTGCCTAACATTACTATGCCTAATTTTACTAATTTTACTTTGCCTAATATTACTAGGCTTTAATATACAGTATATACTAAAGCCTATAACTATTCAGTTCAGTTTCTGGCACTCGGAAAAATAACTTCTGTGTCAAATCCCAGCTTCATCATCTTTTCTCCCCTCACATCACTCATACAGTGTTGTTTTGGGGAGAAGAAAGATCATTCAATAGCATAATATATATTACTATTGATTACAAATTGTAGTTATGACAGTTTGATCTTTGCTGTGTATAAAGATTATACACAGCAAAGATTTTACCTACTGTATATAAAGAAGTCTGTGTAGTGTATATCATAGCAAACTGTGTAAAGAAACAATAATTTCTGTTTATTTATACTATTATACTGTTCTGTGTAAAACAAGAAAGGCCTGTAATGGTCCTAGAAAACCACAAACCAGTTCGTTTTTATAATCCAGCATTATCCATTAATTTTGTAAAGCCTTTTAAAATAGTAGCATGTTAATTTAAATCAGGAAAGACCTTTGCTGATTCCAAATGCCAGCTGAATTGAAATTTGAACCTTCTGCTTAAAATTTAATAGTTGTAATTTAGCAATTTGAAGATGCCAATAAATCTGATAGATTAAGGTTCTCTGGGACCAGGGTTGGCCACACCCAGTATAAGATCTGAGAAAATACAAAATATATGTTTTAGCTATTTTCACAGCCATGGTATACAATTATAAAGCAGTCATGGCTTTCCTAAACATTTCAAACCTGCTTAATTAAAAGATCCATTCTATGTATAAAAAAGTAAAACATAATGTGTTTTGTAATATTTTGTAAAAACCGCTTTGTGTTTTTTTTGCTTTGTTGTTCTGTGCTCTGCTTGCAGATATGTCACAACTAGAATCAGCCTTCAAAGCATCGTGGTCTTTTCAGGACATAGCAGCTGAAGACAGACCTCCTCAAAAGAAGCGTAACATCAATTTCAAGCTGGACAGCATTTCTTCTGTTTGCATTCTTGAGGTCCAGGTCTCCATTCATAACTGCTTCCCTCAGTATGACGGCCTGAAAAGGCACAGTCATTACAAGTGCATGAATATCAACTGTTACGGTATTAAGTCTAATAGCCGCAGAGCAGACAGATTTGCTCATAAGTGGCTTCCACACAGAGCAGCTGCATACTGTAGAAGAACTGGAAGAGATTGCAGTTTGTTTGAAAAGGGACAAGGGATATTCTGCTTTCTGTGCCAGAAGTACAACACATTCAACAAACAAAACAAGCTTGAAGTGCTCAACACTATCCCTGCAGTGTGCTTTAAGAAATCTGCACTGCAAGATCATGCTGAGTGTCAAATGCACATGATTGCTGCTCAGGCAGAGCTGACCAGCAGGAGAGCTCACACCCTGATGAAAGAGAAGAAAAAATAAGACGTCCAAGTCCTTTACAACACATTCTCATCTTCATACTGGATGACAAGAGCTAAGCTTCCTATTACAAGGCTGGTTCCTCTGCAAATCGTTAAAAGCAATATTACTTGACACTAATCCAAATATTTCATGACAAAAGAGCCAGAAAGGGAAATTTATAGCTGCCTAACCAAATCTTTTCAAGACCAAACAGCACAACAATCTGTGTACTTTATACTGCCACGCTTTGTAGTGGCAAAGGTTTCTACTAAGGTTTCTGACATAGTGATGACCTTCAATCGATATGTTGACCTATTCACTGCAGAAATTAGGACAAACCTACTGTTTTCCAAGGACTTCACAAGCACTCAGAGGCCATGAAAGTTTATATTATCTTCAGATGCATAGAACACACTTTGGAAATAATGGCTATTCCACTGCAGAAAATGTCTTCTGTGGCAACAGACTGGGCCTAAGCAATGACTGAGAACTCAGCGGGAGTAGTTTCCTATTTACAAGAAAAGGAATCCACCCTTGGTCTCTTTTCACTGTTGGATGCAAAGACAAAATTTAGTAAATACCAAATCCTACAAACACCATACAATATGTGGTTAAAGTTCAGTGGTGGCTTGCACAGCTATGGCATTTGATTGGAACTTCAATAAAAGCATTTGGATTTGTACTTGGTAAACTTTTTTGATGATGAAAGAAATTAGCATTCTATGTACTGTAGCAAAGTAAAGGCAAGATTTCAATATACATTACAACAACAGTTGTTATCCCGGAACCTTCCTTGGATTCCTTTTATAATGACTGTGTCCCCATTCTTCAGACTCTAAGACCCCTTCAGCAAAAAGATACCACTGGTGGTTGTACTGTATTCTCAATGAAATATTGCCATCTTATTTTGTAGGGGCAGTGTATGTCCTTAAAGAAGATCCATTCTGCAAGCTTTAAGGAAGACTTTCACACTGGGTAAAGTGAACTACAGTACACCACTAATTCGGCATCTATCACATAATCCACATACAGTAGTGAATGAGGTGAAGCTGAATAAAAAAAATCCCTGAGAAGATCAAAGAAGGTGTTGTACCAGGAGGTACAGCACATCCAAAAGAGGTTGCAAAATTTGGGATCTCACTGAGAGATACAGTACATTAATACTTTGAAAAATCAAGGTCACAGTTCCTTAAACGTATGCATACTTCCCATCTCTGGGTCATTCATTTTTAACCCATTACTGGTGTTACCCACTGATTCACCAGCTTTTGCTGAATATTGGCGGTTCTGGCTGATCACTTTTATAAGGAAGGCGGAATTGCTAAGATGGAAGAATTGAGGAAAGAATTTGCCAAGTTAAAGTCTGTCCTGAAAGGAACAATCATGACTAACAGAGTGGTGCCTTAAGAGTTTATTCACTCTGAAGAGTGAAGTTAAACACTTGAATCCTGTACTGCTGTAACTGGTAGAGGTTTGTCTATTGTACCTGTTACCAGCTCATTATCTTCCTCCTAATGTCAGTCAAGCTGACAGGAACAAGAATGTGTAGATGCAAACAACAGCTGTTGAGAAAGGTGCTGGAGATCACAGTAGATGGTCCCATGTTTGGCACAACAGACTACAACCACATTGTTTATTAAAATCTTCCTGAAATGTATGAGAAAACACACTATTAGAAGTCAGAGGAGTCTGAAAATTGTGGCTTCAGAAATGAGGAATCTAGGTCTCATCATTAACAGTTTCGGGTGAAAGGAAATGAAATAGTGATGCTATTTGCTTTCTCTCTTACAAGCAAGACTTGGTGCTAAATGGTGATTATTCAGCTGATAAAGAACTTTATCAATCTGGAGGACCCAAACATTGATAAAGTTGCACTAAAGTGAAATAGAATAAATTTAAATGTGAACATTACTATTTTTTTAGATATGGACAGTTACAAAAATGTTATCTACAATTTACAGTATAACTGCAGGAAAATCTGGGGTACAGCAGTAATGAAAGGCCTATTTCTTCAGTGTATTTTTCTTTATTAGGGTAAAAAATTTTGAAAACCTCATTGTTTGGCTAATTAACATATACAGTATTCGTAAAAGTAATATAAATATAAAAACACATTTTGGGTACATTGTACAGTTTACTCATTTAAGCTTGATACATGCCTCTTTATTTTAAATATATTCCCTTAATACATTCTTGTGCACCCAAATAAACAATTTCTCAAAAATTATAACAACAGCAGGAAACAAATATTTAAAGTCGGCATGTACAGGGCCAAATACAAGCTCCCATGCTGTTTAACAGAAACACCCTCGAAGTGTGGTTTCTAAAAATATTTATACTAGGAGTTCAGAAGGAAACCCATGGTTGTCGGGTGACACCATGCTTGACGTGAATTCTTTTAAAAAAAGTCTCCACATGTCATGAAGCTGTGATTTGTAAGAGGCACATGCTTGAATGTTTAATATTTTTAATTGTCTCATGACATCTTTTGAAAAAGAAAAATAATAAAAGTTAAATCCCAAACATCAATGAGATTCACAGTGTCCTATGAAGGGGCTATTTATTTTGACCACAAAACAGTTTCTGAAGAATTTTTAAAAATATGGACATGCATTGTCCCTTCATGGAAAATTAACTCTGCATTAAAAAACTGGAGAATGGAGAGGACTCTATTGTCACATTTACTTTACACAAAAAAGTTAAGTGTCTGCTTTGTTACAGGCAAGAATATTTAAAAATCTATAGGTTCTGTATATATATATAATTACTGTCCTTTAATAAACCATAGGCAGTTATACTGGATTTGGGTTAGTCCAATAAATGTGCAGACTAGTTAACAGACAATGCAAAATCAAGTTTTCAATGTTTTTGCAGAATTTGATAAATGTTTGAAATACTCAGTATTCCATAGACATTTATTTTAAAATATTTTAAAAAGAGTAATTCAAATCAGTAGTAACAAATCTGGCATTCACAACAGAAGAAGAAGCTGTTTTATATCTTAAAGTGCATCAATCACATAGACATTCACATTTAGCTGAGTAATTCATTTAAATATTAGTACTTAGTTTACACATTAAAAGCAGCATTTTGGATACACTATTTACGTTCCTTTTAAAAATGCAAGAAAATGGGTAAAGATAAGGGTTTTTTATTTTTGAAGATTGAAATCCATTACAAATAGTCCTTTTAAGATGAAACAAGCTGAAACCTTGTGAAGTCAAACATCTTTAAAGTTTATTCACTTATTCAAGTCACACTGATTTGCATTATCCTCTTCAAAAGACAATGAAAAAGTATTTAGAAAGTATGACTCTGTCCGATTGTAACACTTTATCAGCTACCCTTCAAAACTGTAATTTGTCATTAATTACATGATACAAATACATTATTTACTTGCACACAGATTGGACACTTACTAGCATTGTGCTTAAGTAGATCTCAAACTCTTTACACAGTGTAGGATTGCAAGTTGTTTCCCTAACTCTAGATTCTTCAAGTACCATTAAAATCAGGCAATACAATGACAAGAGTGAGCTCAAAATATCTGTGATTAAAAAAGACCAATAACTTTCATTTTCACATTAATCCATTCATAATTTATGATAATTTAATATCTAGCAATTTAATGTATATTTCACAGACTCAGTACTATGCTCTAAACTATATCTAAACTACATATACTATACTTTGCTCTAAACAGAAGCTGTTTCTGTTTAGAGCATAATATAAAACAACAATAATGTAGTCAAGATGTATAGGTTTTATACACAGTGCAGCTACCAGTAATTCCACAATTAGTTTTTGAACTAACAGGTGACTTTGAGTTCAATATCAATTAAAATTAGTTTATAAATGGAGATCTAAATAAAGATATTAAAGGTTGCCAAATGTAGTGTGCTGTAAATTATTTTCGCATTATTTAGGTGGTGTGTTCTATTGTAGACACACCTGTATCATATGAAAAGAAAACTGGGAAACGTCTGATAGAATTTTTTAATTAGAAATGTAAAAAATTGGTGAATCAGAACATTAAGCAGATATATAGAGAATATGTAAACAATTATATATCTTTTTTACAGTTTGCAAAACTTAATTCAGATAAACCTGTAATTATGAAAATATATTTAATAAATAAAATAATAGTTAAAATATTAGGTTGTCAGATGTTAATTTTTTTTTCAATACTTGCCCTCTGATAAAAAAAAGGTCTCAGAACATTTCCTGCAGAAATGAAAGCAGTATTAGAAAATGCAATAGCAATAAGCAAGCAAACAAGAGAAAAAGTACATCAATAACCCTTCCACTGCCTCCCAGAAACATGGTCTTGCTGTCAGAGGATTGTAAGATATTGAAGCTTTTGATAGTTATGTGTGATCAGTATGTTGCTTTCAAAAGTGTAATTTATCTTGAAAAAAGCAAAAATATAAAAACAAAACATTTTAAATTAAATACTTAAATATTGTGTAGATCATAAAAGCTCCTGATCCACCAAATTCTCAGCACAACTGCATCTCCTGTTTGCATTCTGTACTCTCTTTATTTTAATGAAGAGAAGATCACTGTACAACTGCTTCTGCCTCCTGGAATGGACAGTGAGCTTTGACATTTGTCAGATCATTTGGGTACAATGTTACTGAGGTGGTGATGTATGTACTGTATTTATGTTGGAAACCTCAAGGCTGTCAAGAGATCTCTGTACTCAAGGGCCTATTTCTGAATACTACAAGAACCAGTATTAAGCTCTTCAGTAAATTCAGCCAAGGCAGCCTGCATGGCTGTCTTTACCACAGAGTAAGCTGTTTGTAACAGCAAGATGTCATTGTACTCTGAATTAATGTCATCTACTGAACTAATGTTTATGTTTATTTTAGGAATTACTTCAGAACCATTCTTTTCAAAATCACTATTATTTGTTCCATTGTTAGAATGGCATAGCAAGTAATCGTTTTCTGTATTTTGGATTTCTTTCACCATCTTCATTTCACGGTTTATAGCATCTCGTGACACCTTACCTGGCTTGTTGCCAGAAGTGCTTGTTGCTGAGAGGTTCTGTTCAAGGAAAGGAGTTTTATGATCATCAGCACAAACACTGAAAGGTGAACTGGTTGAGAAATCATCTGGCTCTTTTTGAGTCTCATTCAGGAAGGAAAGCATGGACTTCCCTGTAGTAATAATTTCAACAGTCTCTATTTTCTCTGGTGTCTTTCTTATACAACCTTGAGATTGCCTTTTGCCTTCTGCTAGGGAGCTGTCTAGTTTTTGACATTCAGTAAACATATCTACAGATCTGTCTTTATATGTCTGGCATTCATCAAACCCTCTTTCATTTTTCCCTTTTATTTTTGCTATACTCACATCAACATTTACTGTTAGGATTTCGGATGATGGTGCACTGCCTTCAAAGGTTTCATCTGAACTCGCACCTCTTTGGACATCTGTGGGTATGTCAAAACATATATCTGCATTTTTGTTTGTCAGGATCCTTTTTGCTTCCTCTTCAGATTCTTGAGTAGTCCTGAGATCTTCATGAAAGGAGGCTGAATGTTTCTTGGTTCCATGATTAAAAAAGGATACTATTTTTTTCTTAAAAGAAGTAGTATTGAGTGCATCATCAGTACCACAGTCTGTTTCTTGGCTTAAAATCCCTTTCCTTGATTTCTTTGAAACATTTGACTGGATCACAAGTTTCTTGAAGGAAGACCAAATTCTACCTGGAAGCTTGCCCTTTTTCTTCAGTCCAGAGTCAAACTGATGATTGAAGGATTCAGTGTTGTATTCTTCTCCAGAAATTATGTCTTCTGAAGCTTGCTTGATACGAGTATCAGCAAGGTCTCTGGTCTCTCGATCATAAGAGGGAACATCGGTATTTTGTTCCCCATCTTTACTAGACATTTTGTCTGATTTATTTCTCTTATTTCTTAAGCAAAACAGAGGTGGTTTATGGGATTGCTTCCATCCACTTTTCATTAGCTTTCTTTTATCTTTATTCTTGGCTTGCAAATGCTCTTCCCTGTTGACTTTAGTTTCTTTTAATTTACACCAGCTCTCTACAGAATCCTCTCCTGCACCGGCAGTAGCTTTCTGGCCTTCATCTGTGCCGAGTGTTGACTCTTTCTGAAGATCTACAATTTCTGACAACACCTGTGGAATACCTTCTTGTCTTGTCATATTATCCATTTCTTTGCTGGCTGGCTGAATTTCAAGACACATCTGGTTACCATTGCTGGTCCTTTCTCCTCTCAGTCTCTTAGCTCGAGCTTCAGCCCGATTTTCATATTGCCGCTTTGGCTTGGTTTTACCTAGAAGCAACCTGGGTGGGCCAGTCAACTTGCGCTTCAGACCCACAGTTCCTTGGCTCTGTCCTGCAGTCTTTGAAATTTCAGGAGATTCCTGGATGGACATGCTTGGAGAACTCTGCTTAAGTTTTTAATATACTGTACCTTTTTCAGTTTTATAGGACTATTTCTTCCAAAAATCTTTAATAGTCAGCAAAGCAGCGTGTATTTTATGAAAAAGAAACGAAAATCATTATGGAGACAGCTTTGCATCACTCAGGGTCTCAGTGTTTGGTTAAGAAACTTTCTCTTGCTCACTCAAGAGGAGCAACATCCAAAAGGCTGGAAACAAAAGAGAAAACTTTATTAATTTTGTTCAATTTTAAGTACCACAAAATGTTATTTTAAAACTATTCTAAACCATTGTGCTGCAACTGAACCCTGATATCTGATAAAAAGAAGAAACAAAACCAACCTGAGCAATAAACAGATATCTAGACAATGCAGAAGAAAATGAAAAGCATGAAAGGGAAGTCAAGAATGTCATTAAAAAGCTTTTGAGCATAGCACTAATTATGAATTTAATTTTACTTCACACTTATTGCGGCTCATTATTGTCACGGATGTCGGAAGGGACAAACCGTGGAGAGGCAGGAGAGCGAAAAAGACCCTATGCGAGGCGGCGGAACGGGGAGTTAGCCCGGGCTTGTCAGTGCAAAGAGTTCTGGAGTGCCGTATAGAAACCTATGCCCTCAGGTAGCGGATGTGGGGCGACCTGGTGCTAGGCGGGTCTCAGGACATCCGAACGCCAATGCCGAGCAAGGCAGAATAAGTGACCCAGAAATATATAGCCGAAGGAAAGAGGGAAACCGGAAGGACAGCAAAGCAGGAAACTAGGGACAGGACAGAGAAGGTGCGCCCTCTGGCTGCAGAGGGCGTGACAATTATTTCACCACTAAGTGACAACATGTAGATGCATGATGAGTTCTTCAGTATAATATACCCCTGAGTGAATGTGAGAGTCAGAAATGTAGACGGCAGACATAAAATATCGTTTATAACTCAGCTCCCTGATTCAATAAGACCAGTAGAAAACTCTCATGCTCACAATTGTTAAATCACTTCAGGCTTTATGAAATGGTTTATTAGCACTGTGTGTGCTCTTATAGCTAAAACATCATAAGTAGTGCATAGGGGTAAATATAAAGTCTCTAAACAGAATTGTAAGCATGTTTGTACAAAATTGTTTAGTATTATATTATAATATTATAAGATTGGTATCAACCCAGCCTTTTGTATCCAGTCCTCACTTAAATATACTGTACATCAGCCATATACTTCAATGGTACTATCTGTACTATGAAAATGTACATAGAAGTCCCTTACATACTGTACATTGCTCAGCCTGTATAACCAAGTTAGGAGAAGCATTCCTTATTTGCAGGACTGTAGTTAAGTAAATCACATCTTAGGACCTACATAATAATTTCACGTTTTTTACGCAAATTTCACTATGTATGCCCAGCAACAAAAGGGATAAAGGCAAGAAAAGGGGTGTGATCACTCATTTCTAGCAGAATATGACTCCAAGTTAGAATAGAATACATCAAATAATTCAGGTCAGCCTTTTGCCACATGTCTGGTATTAATTAAAATGATTTTCAGGTAACAGCACATTCAATATTACAAAACTGGAATCTTCTTTTTGCTCAATGTTATCGAAAAACATTAGAATGATCTACCTGCATCGTTTGGGAAAAGCATGATATGCAGAGTCTTTATTGTAAGCATTTTGATATTACTGTTTGCGGCCAAGATTTATCGTTTTTAGGCTGGAAGCCTGCTTGAACCGTTAAAAGCAGTATGATACTTACAGTAAGAGTCTCGGTACTTAGCTACAACAAAACACGTAGAAGGTACAGTATTTTAAGGAGACAGAAAAAAACGTTGTCTGAAAGCAGCAGACTTACTGTAGATTGTCATATTCTTATTGCAATATGTGTCTAAATTCTAGATTCAAAATGAAATGTATTTCTGTCTTTAAAAGCAAATATGGTATGGTCATTAGCCGTTAACCTGGTTTTCTTTCATCATTTGGGACTTCAGTGGTTACTCTTGAATAAAGTAGGTTACTGGTGTGGTATTCAAGAACTTCATTTTCGGATAATAGCCAACTCAGTTACACTATTTCAGCTTTTGTTTGATATTTTTACTACTACATATAATCTTTTTTAAAGAAATGTTTATTTTTATAAGTATAAAATTTGGAATGCCTTGTTTTTGCATTCAGTTCTGCCAATAGTCATACATGGTTATCAAACAAGCGTATTTACTGTCTTGTTTTTAAAACGCAACTGTGGTACACAATACTTAAGTTTTACTGTTGTTTTTTTTCGCATGCACCGAAACAATATGCTTCTTTATGCAGATTTCCTCTCATACAACCTTGCGTGAAAGGTATGCTGAGACGGGCCATGCTCTTTAAACAGTAAAATAAAAATGTGCAATTATAGTACATTGCACAGATATGCATATAAATCCTGTCTTTGGCTTTCCCCCACTCGGAAAATATCAGTTGGTGTTACAACATTTTGACTGCCTGCGAAAACTAACTGTCTCGAAAGTAGGCTACTATGGTATGAAGGTGCGTAAAATCTGGTCTTGTCAGTTTGGCTACAATCTCTTCCCTCATGAAATTGGTGCTTGGTGAGCCGCTGAGCCAAACAGTATCAAACAAACTCCAGTAAACAGCACACACCGGATATACTGGGTTAATATTCAAAAGCAAGACACCAGCTGTCAGACCGATTTTAACCAAATACTCGTGAACAGCTCTGCTAAAGCAGATATTTACAGACGAAAACGAGCAGCATTAGACTGGATAGAAAAAATGCAGAAATTATTGTATTATTTAAAATACTGTTACCACATGTGCTCTACTAGACTGCTACGACTTATTATTGAATTAAATTTTTTAAGGTATGAGGCACGAATTATTTTATTTTTTTGATTAATGCGCAATATTTAACACGATTTAAAAATAATGTTTTAAACAGAAGGTGGATTCATTTTTTCCCCATTTTAGACAGCAATCTGTTTTGTTAAAAATCTATTTAAATTCGACCCTTATAATTTAAGGGAAGAAAACAACTTTTCAGTTCTACAAAAATAAGTTTTTATATAATAAAGCAAGTTGCGGTATAAAACAATAAATTACTCCACCCACCTAGTTTTTCACTCAGAAGCTCTCAGAGTCTCTTTCCAGTATTTCGTTTGTGTTGTAGTGTACCAGGTGGGAAGACGATTCCTACAGTACTGCTCTCTCTCTCTGCCTTACAGACTCCAGTGTTCTGCCCGAGGAGGTCGTCACCAAGAACGAGTTTCAGCTGAAGGGAGGTATCGCCACAGTTTCCATAGAAACCAAAGATTGACATTTTGAGTGGGAAAAAGATGTCATTCATTTATATGAGAAGAGGAGAAAACAAAACCTTTGTTACTGTGATGAAGCTGAAAGGGCAGATACCTTGTATGTGGTGTTTCACATCGCCTTTATCTGCCTGAAGCGGACCCGTCTTCAGTACTGAACAGCTTGACATTTTCTCTAGTATCAGTACATTGAAGAATGTAAACCTTGGTCTTTGAAGGACTGAATTGGAAATGACAAGTGAGAGGAGACTTTGTAAACCAGTGTAGTCAAATTTGAAATCTTGTTTCATCCTGTTGTACAACTTGCAGTGTCACAGAATCTAAAAACACTAAATTCATATCCATCACAGTTGGAGGATTAGTGACAGATTTCCCTTACAGTCAAAAAGTAAATCATTACAATGTTCCTCAGTAATTAAAGCTATAACTATGTAGAACAAAGCCTCCCAGCTCAAGCGTTTCTGTGTGGGCTGAGTGCGCTTTATGGAATTCCCAGATGTGATAAAACACCTAGCGAGATGCTGCTGATTTTAAAGTCAAGCAGGCTGATTTTTCTACTCAGCTAACAATTGAACAGCAGGCAAACATTATTTCTCTACTAACATGAAAGAGCAGGTTTTTTTTACACTCCTGAACTTTGGGAGGGAAAAAACCTGGACATCTACACAGAAATTCACATCTAAATAATCTTGTAACAGCTAAAAAATTGGATTGGAAATTGGAAAAAATGTCATTTTGCATAAGTTCCAGGGACAAAAACAGACACCAGTGGAATATACTGCAATTCTGACAGACCCATAATATTTTGTAGTTGTTGTATAGTACATATATACATATTAAGATGAATGTAAAAGGATATTTGCCATGAAACAGCTGTACAGCTGTTTTAATGAAAACCATACACCACTGAGTGATTAAAATCGTTATACATAGAAAAGGGACCATGAGTAACATTGTACATTGGATAACAGCAGCATGCACCAGCAGAGACTACTGGTTATTTTATACTGTAGGGATTATATGCTTTACTGGTGTCCCGTGGTGTTCTGACATCCAGTACAGTATGTAGTACCATTATTTATGCAAACAGGGAAAGCTACATTCCTTCAACTGGTGCTGTGACCCTGTCTACTGTATATAAGACAACTTTGAATTTTTTCTAAACCCACTTTTTTACATATAAATGAGAGTCTGTATGAATTCAGTTCTACAGGTGTTTAGATATACTATGCTGATGTTTCTCTATGACTTCTGTTTTCTAGTTTTACAGTTTTACCAATTTTACCACTTTCCTTGAAAATTCGTCCTCTCAATCTGTGTTTTTATTCACGACCCTTTTCTGCTTTTCCACATATGTACAGTACAGTCCAGCATTACCACAGAAAACCATGCTTGACATGTATCTATTTATAAAACATTTAATATATAAGTGCTACCAAATCAAAATAGATTACATTAGTAGATATGTCCTATACATATGTCAATAAAAGTACATATATTCCACTTTACATAATGAAATAAAAAACAGACCAGGTAGAGTCTACATAGAACAATTCATTATAATTTTAAAACTACATACTGTACAGATGTGCTGTAACAGGCATTTTTCCAGCATTGACAGGCTTTTGTTGAGTTTAATTTTATTTTTACTAACTTTTTTATTTCATTTTAAACATTTAATTTTTTCAACATTCCACTATGACTTTGTAGTTTAAAGTTACATTCATCATGTTTGTAGCTTCCAAACTTACCAGATAACTGTTCCCTTGGCAACAAAAGGTCAAAGCTGAAAATAGCATAGGTTCCCTCAGGAACGCTAAATTGTAAAATTACACATTTGTGTTTTTATACATAATTAAAAAACTCAAGATATTCATCAAAATGCAGCATATATATATATAGAAACAAAGGTCAGAATGTTTTCAAATTTGCAGACGGCACGATACAGCAAATATACAACAATGAAGGTAGAATTACAATGTAAATCAGGTTATTAACATCTTGATTCTTTCAATGGATGCTATGGAAGCAAAGCAAAGCAGCTAGCACTGCTGCCTCACAGATCCAGTGTCCTAGGTTTGATTCTGGCCTGTCTATCCGGAGTTTTCATGATCCGTCTATGTTAGTGAGTGTTTTGAAGCCAGGTTTTCCAGTTTCCTCTCAGCTCCAAAAAACTGTCTAGATTTAATTGAATATTCTGAATTGCCCATTTCTTCATGGCTTTGTTAAGGGGGAGAGTAGCCCAGTAGTAGCTCCCCGTTATTCCATGGTAGGCTGCAAATTGCCTCAGCCCTTCCCAGGATAGGTAGTCTACTGATAAGCAGTGGATAGTTTTGAAAAAAAGAGACAATCATAGGAGTTTCAGAAACAAGTATATACTGTATAGTAGAAAAAAATAATGTAAAACGACTGTCTTCATCAGAATGCAAAAAGCCTTGTTCACTAGTATCTAAGGGGTTTAACTTATTTATGCCCCAATATCTTTATATGTCCAATCTTTAGCTGTGGTTTTTATTTTTTGTCATTTGTAAGTTTTGTAAACAATTATTTATTTGTTTATATTGTGATTGTTTACTGTGTTGTGAAATAGTCGAGAGGTGTCACAGCTGCAAAAAAAATAAAACGACTGTCATTCAATGTAATCGGAATGTACCTGTGAAGTGTCAGGATCTAGAAATTAAACTTTTAATAGAGTACATTATTTACACGACACTGATAAAGTCGTCGAAAGACACGTTAATTTCACTTAAGGATCTCAATTTTGTGGTTACATTCAGAGTGGGCCTTAAAAAAGGCGGAATACACATACAGTATAAGCATGCAGTGCTACCGGGACAGCATTGTGGAGAAGCGCTTAGAGCTCTAGAGTTTTATCTAAAAGCTTCTGCGTTTAAATCTCAAGAGTGGTTTTACTGTTGTGCTCCTAAACAAGGTGCTTCAGTAAAATGTCCAGCTGTTTAGTTGGGTAAACTGATAATAGCATTCACACAAGTTCTTCTGAGAGAGAATCATGGATTTCACTTCTCTTCCAGAAGAGTGATATTAAAATACTAATTGAAGAAATAAGGAACAAATGTTTGGACTCCATGTGAACTACACATTTTAGTTTGTTACATGACAGTTTTTCAGTATTTACGAAAATACATTGAGTAAAGACATTTATGCAGAGTCTAAAAATCTTTTTGCAAAATGAGTAAAAACAACACACCAGAGTTGTAGTGGTATTACCACGTATGAAAAGAGGTTCTTTTACAATGGGCCAAAAGAACAGAGGTTTCACTGGGATGTAAAAGCTCTTTAACTCTGGGTAAACTGTTTGACTACAAAGAGATTGCAGAGTAATTTAAGAATTGTACCTTAGTGAGACTGATATTTGTGATGCCAGGAAATGTATTATTTGCAGCTTCATTACATAGATTACGAAATAATTACAAGATAATTTGTCTTCTACAGCAAAGTGCTCAGTTGCACAACATGGATAAAAACAGGTCAATTTATTTTAAATATAATCTTCCTCTTGTGATTTAAATGAAAATCTGTACCCCCATGGCATTTGAGGTATAGTTCTCCTAGGGAGAGCTTATGGTTAATGAGCTATTTCAGTGTGTTTATAACTGATATTATGAGCCAGATATTATCATCTATACTTTGTCACCATACTGAGCACAGTTCTGAATCATCAGCCCCATTACTGTAAATTGCTAGTCTTTCCTTTGTGCTTACAGCAGAGCTCAGTAAAATGTCTTTTTGCTTTTAACTCCAAATGCCCTTTTGTAAGAATATAAGATTATGCATTATGTGTAATAAAATACAAAATAACACCCTGCTTATTTTTTATCATAAAGGATTTAAAAAAAGCTAAAAACGTATTATCAGATACTGAGCCTTTTTCTAAGAAGTGACCTCTACTAGGAAGTGCCTTTAGGTGGTCTCCAAAGAAGCACTCATAATTGACCAGCACAAAACTGCAATGAAAATGAAACCCTGCACAAGCAAGAAAATAAGGCCTACAAGAAAGAATAGTAAGTAAGGTGTTTCTTCTGGTGGCTTTCATTCAGAACTTCAAGTAAGTAAATATACAAATTATATTAAATAACAAAGGTAAGGTACAGTAAGTTGTACAGAATGGTGCAGAGGTTAGCATTGCTGCCTCACAGTGGTGGGGCTCTGGGTTCATTTGAATTGGCTTCATCACTTTGTTCTCCTCCCCATTGATAGCTGATGTGTGGTACTGTAAGTGTACTGTGGCACTTTGGCTGTCATCACATCATCCAGGGAGGTGCAACACATTGGTGGTGGTGGAAAGGAGTCGTCATTACCTGTAAAAGCTTTTTAAGTGGCGTGTCCAGAAAAGTGTGAGTGTAAGTGTAAAGCAGTTATTATTTCTTCTTGGGGTGCTATCTGCATGGAGTGTATTTGTTCTCCCTTTCGTTTTTTGTGTGTGGGTTTCCTCTGGGTTCTCCAGTCTCCTCTCACAGTCTACAGATATTTTTTTAAACAAAATAAACTTTATTGCACAATAGACATCTTAGAATGAGTACACACTCTAATAAACCATAAAACTCTACTCAATTAAAGAAATGTTTTAAGATGGGTGATTGTTCAATCTATGCAAGTGGTTGCTGGGGCTGGATTTGCACAAAGTCCCTCCAAGCCCTACAACTTGCTGTTCTCCATTCCCTTTTCCCTGTGCTCAAAGGAACAGTTTTTTCCTCCTTAGTCCTTGTAAAGGGCCCACAGTCCCTTCCAGGGCTCCTTCGCCGCCGAGAAGCCCCATTTAGTGACTTTGCGCTTTATCCTCTCACTTGCGAACTCCACTCCACAAATACTGTGTCCCTTAACAGGATGCATTAGTAGCTTAGCACTGTTCTCGCTCCCAGAAGTTGCATAATGTTGTCCATTCTACTCCACTCCGCTTTGGCGAACGGGCAGTTCCAGGTTACCTCTGTCTCCACTTGACAGCGTGGGTTTAGGTCTCTTGTTGCTTTTCTGCTTTTGGTCCAGTGGTTTCCACTGGATCAGGTGCCTCATCGGGATGTAATTTGTCAGCCACAGCCTGACAAAGTACTGGCTGACTTGTGGCTGATTGGCTCCTGCAAGGCCCAACAAAGGTTTTAGGAAAAGATGCAGTCAAGTTTTAGGGGGAAAGGCAGCACGTCTCTCTCCCCTTTCTCGACTACCTGACACATCCAGTTTCTTGTGATTCACTTGTACCTGCCTTTCCAGATGAACCTGAAGACCATCCCTTGCAGTCTGGCCGGCAGTGGATACACCACGGCCAAGTAAACCTAAGATGGCAGGGTGTCTGCTTTGAAAATCCTCACTTTCAACATGAGGGACAGTGACTGCATCTTTCACAGATCCAGCTTTTTGTTCACCTTAGTGATCCTCTCAGTCTAGTTTATGGTCTCATTGTTCTGGCTGTGGAATGAAACCCCCAATATCTTAGGGGACTTTGTGCATAGCTTGAGACTTTCTGGTGCTGATTTCTTGTCCTTCCAAGGTCCGAAGAACTTGAGTTTGTTCTTTCAGCGGTTGAGCTTTGATCTCAAGACCCTGGAGTACTGCTCCATGACCTGCAGGGCTCTCCTGAGCTCCCTGTCCAAGCGCAGAAATATTGTGTCGTCTGCATACTGGGAGATCGTGAGGAGTCAATGACTGGTTCCTGTCTAATCTCCTCCCAATGGCTCTGTAAAGAGAATATAGAGAAGACGTAAAAGAGGACACCTTTGTTGTACTCGGGACTCCTGGGAAATTAAATCCCCATGATGTCCATTTACGTTGACTCTGCTACCCACTTCAGAGTACAGTATCTTTATCCAGTGGCTGAAACTCTTTCTGAAACTAAAGTGTTCCAGCATTCTGAATAGATAGCTGTGGTTTATTCTGTCAAGGGCTTTCTCCTGGTCCAGGCTCACTATCATCATGGTACGTTTTGGTCCTTGGCCCAGGCGATGGCATCCCTAGTAAGCTGGAATTTCCAGCTAATGGATTGCCCTTCCAACCCACACGTCTGGTCGCTGTTGATTATATAGGACGGGGCGGTCCCCAGTCTGTTGGCCCTTAGCTTGGACAGGATCTTGACATCCACACAGAGCATTGTTATCAGCCTCCAGTTTTTGAGGTCGGCAGCATCCCCCCCGAAAAGCAGGGAGATGACGCCATCGCTCCTAGTTTTCCCTGGCGGAACATTTCTTGCACCACCTCCAAGAGGTCTGCAGTCAGGGTGTCCCAGAAGCAGGTGTAGAATTCCTTCAGGAGTCCATCTGGCCCCAGCCCTTTTCCATTCTCCATGGACCAAAACTCTGCCCTCAACTCCTCCACCATTATTGGTCTCTCCAAGTCCTGCCTCACCTCCTCTGGCACTCTCATCTTCAGCCCCCCAGAAAAGCATCGTCTGCTTCCACCTCTACTGTACCTGCTTTTCTGAGAAGAGTACCCTGCAGAAGGCGGTTGCTGCCTCTGCTTTGTCACCCTCATCCAGCACCTCTTCTCCATCTCCCCATCTCAGGCTGTGGATCACTCTCTTTTTTCTCGGCTCCCTGGACCTGATTAATGAAATAAGTGGAACAGGTTTCATTATTTTGATAATGTTTCCCTTTGTGCATAGTCTAAAGATATACTGGTAGGTTTATTAGTTTCTGTAATAATTGGCCCTAGTATGAGTGTGTGCATGCTTGTGTCTGTGTGTGCCCTGCGATGGACTGGTATCCTGTCCCAGGTGTATCCTTCCTTGCACCAGTTGCTTACCGGAAAGGGCTTTGCCTTCCCTGCAACCATGCATTGGATAAAGCAGTTAGAAAATGGATGGATGGTAGATTTACAAAAGTGGAGATCATTGTCTCAAACACATTCCCCAGAATGCTGTGGGGAGTGAGCTGCCATTCTCAGTCTCCTGACCAGTTAGGAAAAGACACTTGGTCAAAAAGTGTTAAAAGTGACAATTTAAAAAAAACAGGAAATTGAGGCTTCCACATCAATCTGAATTTGCTTTATGGGGACTTTAACTTTACTTTACTTTACTTTTAACTTTACTTCATGACAGCAGTGGGACAATAGATGACAAAATTACAAAAGGGCACATGAAGACATCAGGTGTGAGTTTATTTTGTATTGAAAAATATTGGAAAGAGACTTAATGGTTGGGATGGGTCTCAGAGACAGACACTTTACTTCAGAACTGTGTGGCTGAAAGGATTTCGGAGAGTCATTATTGTGAAAACCAGTAACTGTCCAGTTAGCTGCCAAGTTATTGATAGAAAAAGACTGAAAAAGACAGTAAGAAGTGAAAAAAAGAACTTAGGCATTTGTTTTATTTTCATTTTTTTATTATTTTTTGCACTATAAAGAGCACTATTTTTACATTAAGACTGCATTTGTGTGTCTGTTCCTGAAACCACCTAAAAATACTGCTGTAGCACAACACCCCTGGGTAGGAAACAAAGATTTTAGGATCTTTTTCATTTGTAATGATGTATACTGTACTTGAGACATGATTAATTTCTTCCTTTGAACAGCAAGATTTCTGAGATAATGTCACACAACACTAGCAATGTTATTGATCACCTGAATGTAATTAGACATATTGATCATTTGGGTTCAGTCAGACCAAGGGTCAGTGTATGTCAATAAGTACAAATTTGTCAGAAAGCCCTGAATTATTGAAAAAAAGCTGTAGGATAACAAATTATATTATACATCTAGCGTTCCGCATATAAATAGAATGGAATGGAAATAGAATGAAATGATGAAAATGGAATTGAAATGTAATTGTCACATTTTCAATTTCTTACAAGCGATTGGTAATGACTGGGTTGTTTTCTGGAATGGTAGAACTACAGTAACTACACAAAATATCTTAATATTTTAAGATAATATTTGCTTACAGACAATTTAACTTTTTATATCTCCTCAAATTGCTTCAGATTCTAAAATCTAGTTTAGCAGTCATTGCATTATTTCTAAGATCTATGTCTGTAAAATGGTCATTTATTTAAAACTGGAGAGCAGTTACTTCCTGAGATATCTTTCAACAACACATGGAATCTAAGGATCAGGAGGACTTACATTTCCCCAAAACTAATTTCCTCTGAAGAGGAAGCATTACAAATCCTTATCTTTTATATAATCGAGATTACGTGTAAATTGCACATTTCCTTTTATATGCAACTTTATATAAATATAACACTAATTAATAGAACAAGTTACGTAGTAGGACTAAATGTCAGTGCCTGCACACAGGCATTTGGATTTTGCAGATCAAATTGAACATGGCTCCCAAATGAGACTGAAATGGAAGGTAATATTTAGTTGTATATATGGTAGACATAAACTTGTAAAATATGCACCTAGATTTGGGGACACATACAGTAGCAAGCCAGAATCCAAAGACAGAAGACTGCATTTACTATTAAATTCTGGACAGATAAAAGTGTGCATAGAATTGCTGAATAAAATCACATGTACTTGTGGAATGGAAATTCAATAATTCTCAATGGCATGTCCTATATCTTGTGTACCACTTCTAAAACAAAAAATGGCTCATTCCATTTGAAATGAAAGAACAACCAAAGGCTCTTCATAGTCGTGTTCGACTTAAAAGAAGCTCTTTCTGGGCATGACCCAGATTCTTTGCACCACAAAAGCAATTTTCAGACTGAGAGAAAAGAGAGTTGTCTTTAATTTTTAATTTAAATTAAAGCAACTCAGAAAACAATAAATATTCCACGTGAGTCAAATCTATTAATGCTTATTTAACATTGTGCAACAGCCAATGTCTCCCTAGGGACAAAAGAAGGCAATGCCGCAAAGTCTTCCTAGGGACAAAAGAAGGAACTGTAGCCTAGACACCACTGGACTTGATTGCCATAAGCCACAGGCAAGACAAGAGTCCAGGCTGAGACTAAATTCCCCTTATGTGATCTCTGTTCTTTTCCAGTTATCTGTTCCTGTTTCACTATTCTGTTCCAGTTATGATGTTTGTGCATGCATGTACTAGACTCTGCCTGTTCTGTATACTGTATGTAGGTCCATCACTCTGGAATGGCATATGACGAGTGAGGAGGTGCCTGAGACACCATGTTCTGGGAGCCTGGGAGAGAGTCTGTTACCCCTGTTATTTTTCATGTTCAGATGCCTGATCTGAATGTCAGAGCTGCCAAAGTTAATATGAAATAACAAATTCCTTTTTAGAGCAATGATACCATCTCCTCATTCACCTGAACTCAATCAAAGACATTTCAAGTGCTACAATATGGTATTGTTTATGTTACCCCTATTTTTGTAGTTTTGTGAGATCATGTGGGGTATTTCCATACAGATTTCTGTTACTTGTTGGTAATCATGTGAAGTTTAGGGTGCCATAATCAGACAATGATAATTCCACAAATGCAAATATTATAATTTATCACTATTAGGACTCATTTGTTTCTCACAGCAACAGTAGAAAAATCACATCCATATTGATTCTTATGAGAACCTTCTCGAAACTGATGACTCACAAAATAAATTGAACTGCAGTCATTGTTGTTAATGACCAAAGGTTGTTTGTGATACTAATAAAATGCCTCACATCTAGGTATATCTTATCTAGGTATACTGATAAAAGTGAGCACAAAAGTCTTCTTTATAGCTCATTCTGATTAGGATCAGTAGGATCAATCTAATCTGCAAAAGCTGGTTATCACAGATTTATTCTTCTCAAAACTTGAAAGAGACCAATGGAAGGCAAGGCGAGGAAAGGTTTATGGAAAAAATATAATTCGCATTTTTAATCATTTTATCATTATAATTGTTTTTTGTTAAAATGATCAAGAAAATGATTTTTCATTAATTCTAAAACTCATTAAACAACAACAATCAGTAAAACATTGTTCCTCCCTGTCAGAATCAAAAGAATTCTGCAAACACAAACCTTAATTTATTTCTGCTAATTTTAAATGACAGAATTACAGAATGATGTGATTAAGAATATTTAGTAGAAAACTTCTGGATTTCATTCTTTTGCACTGTGTATTTATCAGACTTTCTAAGTAGGACTACTGCAGATTTCTGGAGGGACAATCTGAATTCTGTAAGTAACGGTTTCGTTTCAGAAAAAAAACAATCCTCTTGAATTGAAATACACAAATAAGTGATTCCATATTTTGCTGCCATCTATTAGAGACATAAGTAGATAAACTGGCAATCTGAGGGGAGCTGGCAGCAATGTTCTCTCATTTGCACTTCTCCACTGGGATGAATACAGAACTACTGTTACTTTGAATCTGGCATCTGTACTGAATTATGAATTGCAAATTAGTGTTTTTTTTTTGTAATTTTATCAAATCATTCACTTCTAAAAACAGTCATACAATTTTTTTCTTTCATATTTACTTTTAGGTCTCGGTAATAAGGTAATTTGTATTGATAATAATGCATCACCTATTAATTCTCCTATTATTAAGGCAAGTCATGCAGTGCAGTTGTGGTCCTATAGCAGGTCATACTGCACTCTCATTATTTTGTTCCTACAGCAAGTCATGCAGTGTTCTTATTGTTATGGTCCTATAGCAGGTCATACAGTGCTCTCAGTGTTGTGGTCCTACAGCAGATCACACAGTGCTCTCATTGCCGTGGTCCTATAGCAGGTCACGCAGCACTTTTGTTATTCTGGTCCTACAACACGTTATGCAGTACTCTCTCATTGTTGTGGTCCTATAGCAGGTCACACAGTGCTCTCATTATTGTGGTCCTATAGCAGGTCATGCAGCTCTCTTGTTATTCTGGTCCTACAACAAGTCATGCAGTACTCTCATTGTTGTGGTCCTATAGCAGGTCACACAGTGCTCTCATTGTTACTGTCCAACAGCAGGTCACGAAGTGCTCTCATTATTGTGGTCCTACATCATGCCACGCACTGCTCTTATTATTGTGCTCCTATAGCAGGTCATACAGTGCTCTCGTTGTGATCCTAAATCAAGTCATACAGTAACCTAATGCTCATTTTCACAGCAAATTGCAATGCATTAATTTGTCTTACTGAATCTCTAAAATGGTAAGATCAGGTAAATGTGAAATATAGACAAAAGGTAAATCTCTTATCTTCTGTAGCCTACTGCATGGCTGAAATAATTATATTCACCAGAAACGTTCATGATTACCTTTGTGCCAAATTCCACAAATAATACTTATCTGAATATAAAAATGGACCTGTTCAGCAGATTTAAGAAAATAAAGTTTAAGCATGTTACACAAGTTTGCAAGATATAAAGCTTGGAACATAGAAAAACACAACACATAGAAATATCCTTAATGCAGGTCAGGCCTTAATTTTGTTTTTCATTACAAATCAGTAGAATCATATGGGAACCTTTATTAAAATACAGGACAATTAATCTAAATGGAGGCATTTTCTTCCTCAATCTAGGTGTGTTAATTCACATACAAAGATTTCTTTATTCTACAAAGAAGGGAACACTAATATAATTTCATGAATCAGTTAGACACCTTTCCTTCACAGTAAATGATTTTTTATAAAAAAGGTTGAAATCTGTCCTATCCAATCAAACTTGTTTAAAGTTGAGTGCAGATTAACTTTACCACCCATGATGATTATAAAACCTATTATAAGAAGAAGGTGCTGAAATTGAGAGCTCCGGCACCCTATTTCCCCACACATAGAACAAGGTTTATGTGGTCAGCATTTCATTTTAAATTGAATTAGTACGTTTTTATTTTCTAAGTGTTATCTCTCATCAAGTGCAGCAAGCGATTAGATGTACAAGCTTGAACACAGTCTGGTCTTCGCCAGACTCAAAGTATCAAAGATGAAGAGAAATGAAAGCTGCCATAGAAAAGTGGCTTTCGTAAGATTAATTATTCTTGCAAATGAATGACCAGTTCTGTAGGTCAGGAAATAATGCCATTGATTTGTCATTCATTCCCCTTAGGTATTCACACAACTGCTGTGGCCTGGTTCTTGGATTGAACTGAGCTTCACGTTCAGAAAACAGTCAATAGAACCAGAATTTTTTGTTCCTCCCATGCTGATTTGTTAGAAGAGAGAAATAAGCCCTAATATGAATTTAAATCAGGATTTTCCAGCAGGGAGCATATATTTAGATATTGATTTTATTTAGCTTACTGGAACACATTAAATAAACCTTCAGAAAAGCCTATTGTAACAAACAAACAGTAATCTCAAATGGGGCAGTCACAATGACCACAAGAAGTGAAATCCAGGAGGCTATGTTTTCTATTTCAGATCGCAACAAAGTGAAAAACCTACCCAAAAATAAAAAAAAACAACTACCACAAGCATCATTCACACACTTTATATACTGTACCAAACACAAATTAATTACATCAATGTGAGAATGAATTTCTCAACCCCTTCACCGATTATAAAATAATTTTATAAGTAATACCCATTATGTCTATTTACAAAGGTTAGAGGCTGCATAGCAATCTCTAGTGGCAGTAGAGATGTAACTGCAGCCCTTAATCTGGCCTGCCACTCTTATCCATCCATTCATGGGGATGGATAAGAGTGGATTAATCCATCCATTCAGAGCCCATGATGGCAAATGACATGTGCAAGGCAGGGCACACCCCAATCAGGACGTCAATATATCGCAGGGCAGACATGCCACACATATAGTATGTTCTTTAGAATCTTTGCAAATTAGATGACTTGAAAGTCTGCAGACCATAGATCTGCAACGTGGTGTAAGTATCTGAGGATATCTTAAGGGCTTTCTGACATGGAATCACGTAAGAGGAATGCATCTTAGCTACTTATACAGTACTCCAAAACCTTGGCCCACATTTCAGCTTTACTGAATTACTGAATACATTTATGATTCCTTAAAATGATTAAAAAAACATTCTTATTGTTTTTCTTGTTACAATAATTACTCTAATATTGATTTGGTTACAGGGACATATGTTCTGGATTTCTGCCAATATTGACAGCTTATTCCTGAATCCAAACTACAACATTCGTTATGGACTGGAGGTTGGGATGTAGTTGCAATTGCAGTTGACATGTTTAATTCTGTAAATCCAATTAACTTCCCTTACAAAGGAATTCAATACAGTTTAATTTAGATAACTAAATCATTTTAGGCATTCTTTTTAAGAACAATTTTTGTTTACTTACTAAGTTTCCTCGCTGCATTTGTAATACTAGCTGGCATAAAAGGTAACTGCGTTGCTATTTTTATGTTTTGGGTTAGAAAGAATCAGCATTGATTGAGTGCATTTCAAACCACAATAAAAGTAAAATGTACACAGTAACTTGTATAGCCTCCAATTTACATCACAATATAGACAAAATTTCTAGGTTTGTGCAGCACCATATTCTGTGGTTCAGAACAAGGCAACAAAATGTCAAGTAACGGCCTTATTACATTGTAAACAAGCAGGCTTGTGAATATGTCTCTTTTAACCTAATAGAAATATTGCTCTCAACTTCAACTTCACTCCTACATCCCATTACATTAGTCATTACAGTGACTAGTGAGCAGGAAGGGCCACATCATGGCACTATTTGTGGAAACTCGCGCTCTTGCCCAAGACCAGGGCTCTGCGCCAACATGGCAACTTAGTACTTTCACAGAGTTCCCGATTTTGTTCTTAATTTGAAATTTGTAAAATTTTTCTATTTCATCAATTAATGTATTTTGTTACTGAGATTTAATAACCGATCTGAGAAATTGGGACTGCAGTTCCCCTTTAATGACAAGGACTACATCTAAAGAAACTACTGGTCTACAACTTCTTTACAGAATAAATTGTTGTATTTAATTCAATTCCATTAAGAAAGTAACAATTTCTTAATTAAAAAACTAATGACAAAAGAGTCAGGCCTAATTATTTCCAAATCGCTGAATCACAAAAACAAACCTTTGTTAGTTTGTGAGGAGGGAGAATGCGATAATATATCTGGTCTAAAGATAAGTTTTTAGATAGACGTGATTTTCCTTCATCTTTGGTTTTAGTCTTATTAAAGCTTTAATAAAAGCAAATTAAAATGAAGCAGAGGCCTGTGTGCATCAGAGGTGGAGGTGGAAAGCTGTGGATTTTTCGAGTATATGTTGGCGTTTTCATGTGAGGCTTTAGAACATGTCAGAGTTTTTAAGTGTATGTGGGTTTTTTAGATGTGTATTCCAACAAAAAATAGAAAACGGTTTCTGAGAGCTTCCACTGTGTACACTTTATTTGGCAATCATATACACATTTATATGCAGCATGTCTTGACACTTACTACTCACTTTTTTACACCCACCACTTTGGGATGGTTTATTATTTGAACAAAATTGCATCTAAAGCACCCAAATCACAGTTACAAAGTTACAATTAATTGGACCTGGATTCACATCTGTTCCTGCACATCTGTAGACGTTAAAGACAATATTGATAAAAATAAAAAATGCAAAATGATAAAAGTGCACAATACATTAATAAAACCTAGTAATGTCAAATGCAAATGTTGTTACCAAATTCCCAGTAAGAGCCACAGAGAGTTAAATAAAATAAACATGATCTCATTTGGAATAAAAACTACTAGACACAGTGGGTATCCAGGATTAAGACTGAAAAAAAAAATACCTAAGCTTGGTGCCATAGCAACTCAAATGGTCTGTTAAGATAAGAAAAGATTTATTTAAATAAAAATGCAACCTAGCACCTCAGCCATCTGTTATGGAACAATTTGATTGTCCACCAGTAAAGGAAAAAAAACTGTCAGACTACAGTAACATCATGATTAAAATAAAATGGAGGTCCTAAAAACATTTTTACAGCATGCTGTATCTTTCATTAACTTCAGCACCATTTTAGACTGGACCTTGTGAAATCAAATGTCGATTTATTAATACAGTCTTGCTCATTGTATTTCACATCTCTTTGTATCCCTGAAAGATGGTCTCCAAAATCAAAGTTTTCAGGTTGGTGAAAGTCCAGTTTGCAATAATAACTCAAAACATCTGGAGGGTACAGTATTAACATGGCAATAGCAGAACAGCACATGCTGCTGAACACTGGAACTGAATATTGAACGGGTAGAATCAAGATATGATACCAGGTCACTTGGTTTATTCATTGCCTTTGCTTTTTGAACAAGCCTTGCATAATTCACTGCAAATTTTGAAACACACTTAGCTATATCAAAGGGAATATTTGGGTCCAAGGAGAACTTCAGATTGTTCCACACAATTTAGGGATGTCACACAGAGGTCAGTTAATTTGAAATGCCATGTAGCCCACTCAACGTATGAGCAAAAAAAGCCTTTACATGGCCCACTTTGTTTTCCCAGTGTTACGCTTAAATCAAAACTCTGAAGCATTTTATTTTGTAACAACTTCAAACAGACTTTAATCAGTTTATCACATTCCAAAATCAAAAAACAGAACCCAAAAGATATTTCAACACAGATCAAAAAGTTACAATTATTTTTTTCATAGTTTTCAAAAATGACTTTTAGAGTGCCCTAGCAGACAAACTGTCCAGTTAAAAGTGTAGCCAATGAATCATTAATGGTACGTTAAAAGGCAAAACAACAAATATGCAATCCTCCAAAACAGAACAATTAGGCATCATTTTAATTAAGATCTTAACACTGTTAAAAATTAAGCTGATTTCACTCCAAGAAGAAATGGCAATGAAGGAACCCTCTCTGTGCCTGTGGGCAGAAATTTTAGTTAAGTCTGGAGTAAGCTCAGATATCTACTGCGTAAACACTTCTTACTTCATGGCAAGAATTGCACTTTAGAAATTCCAGTTTAAGAATTATAAACAGCGCGAGAGACAGAAGATCAGATTTCATATCTGTGTAAAATACATTCCAAAACTTAAACTCAGTTATCAAAAATTGTACAGTACAAAATACTACTGCAGACCTGATCATGTATGTTATAAACATTTGAGTTTTTTTTAAATTAATAACAGACATGACAGGCAAATGTGAAATGAAACAAATCCACAGTTATATTTTCTAATTCAATTCCCACACCAGATGTAGGCGGCAGTAAAAATGATCTTACAGTATTTTAACCTTAATAAAAAAAACTACACACCCAAAGATATGTTTATTTTGCTAGTTGTTAGGGACAACAAATTCAAGTAAATGAACTTTTGCATGTCTCATGCCTAAATGCCATTCTACTATCACCATGTTTTTTTATTTTTATTTAATGACATTAATTGATCTCACTGAAGATGTTAAAAAAAGCAGATAAGACAGGAAAAAAATGCTTTGGAAGACAAACCACAAAATGATATTTAAGAGCAAATTCTTTTATAAAGGTGCTTAGGTATTTTATTATTCCATCCACCGTCTCTGATTTTGGGTATCACAGTTTTGGATGTAATAGTTTAATAATGTAAAAAGGAAAAGAATTTTGAACTAGTGCCCTACAGCGACTTAAACACTTACAGTAAATCATTGATTTCCCCCTCAGTGAAGTACAGAAGTAACGCTCAGCAGGTGAAAAAAAACAACAAAACCTTAAACAGTGTTGACATCAAGCTTTGGCTCCATAATCATGACTCAGGAATTACTCTTTTGTGGTTCATTAGAAATCTGTAGACTCAAGAAGACCTCTGCTCTACAAAGGAAAAGAAAACAAAATAAGGAAGGCAGACTGAGGTCTGAGTCTGAGTCAGAGGCAGACTAGCAAAAACGCAAAGCAAATAGTTTATCATCAGCATAAAATTAGCTTTCCACAATAATGATCAAATGCTGAAAGACAGTAGGGTGTGTTATACACTTACATAAACATACATTTACTGTTATTCTGGAAGTAGGTGGTGTAAATCATTATTACATCTTGACATATAATAATCCCAAGAAAACAATCAGCAATAAAAGAGCATTTTTTAAAACTTTACTTACCTGCCATGGCATACTGTCATTTTAGAACAGGCCATTCACCTGCTCCGTTTCAGGATCCAGATCAATATCGTAGAAACATGGTCGAGTAGGTAACCCTGGCATAGTACTCATCTTGTGTGAAGCAAAAGAAAAAATATTGACAATCAGCAGCTTCCACAGAAGCAAAGCAGAGGCAATATCGTCTGTGTTTTAATAAGAATGCTCTGCAGAAGTATTAATATTTTCCTTAAATTACTGTCCAGTGTAATAGTTTAGTCTTAGAAATAACTCATCGACACTACTTTTATTCCTCTGTCACTGCAACGTCTTGAAGGCAAGATGTTGTGTGCCCCTCTGAAAAGTCTTCCTTTAATGACCTTATTTTAGCCAAAAGAGGTCAAAAATCATTTTAGACAGGACCCAGATTTTAATTTTTCTATTCCTTTAATCCTTTTGATCTCACCATCAAATACCATTTTCATTCAATTGTTGTTCTTTTGGTGAGGGGACAGAAAAGATTAAATGACACTTTGACCAAAGAAAGCAAACAGAATCATTAACTTCAATTTTTACAAATGCAACAGTTGTCTGCACATGAAAATGACATACTTTTTTCACTGAGTACTGAAAAAATGTAACATTGTAACAACAACACAGATGTTCCAAACATTTTCATTTGTATTATTTTTAAGCTCTGGGAAGAGCAAAAAGTGCTGCCTTTGGCTCTCTGTGGGTGAGAAGTGAAAATGTGGAGGGTTGATATGAAAGCAGATGGGAAAAATGCTAAAATAAGGTCTAATAAAGGCCAATACTTCTCAAGCACATTCCCATGCAGTGCCACCTCATAACCTACTTTTGCTCACTTTATAAAATCTTCCTACTGTTAATTTCTGCAATGCCAGCTTAACTTCTCTCTTAATTAACACATTTCAGCACTTTCCTGACACTTATAACAATGAATCTGAATCAACTGCTTCATCAGTACCAACTGCAATGAACTTCTAAAAAGAAGATTATTCACCCAGATATAGGAATGCTTTGAACAAGATTTTTTTTTGCTCCTTTAACACCATCTTTTGACAACCAGGGCTAAAGAGTCTACAAGCAATAACAATTTCAAATCAATCTTCAAATCTTCAAATCAATCAATCTTACAGCTGTGAGGCAGCTCACAGAGGGGTTTGAATTGACTTAGCAGTCTCAAACAGTGTGAAACTAGCATAACTAAGACAAAGGTGCTTTTATTAGCCAATAAAATTAACACCTAATTGTAACATTTCACTTCTACTTTTCTCACCGTTTTCTGTATGTTAACTGGGTTCCCTTGTCTCTGACTGGGTAGTGGTGAAGTACTTAATTTTAAGAATTGTTTTTGTTTTTTAGAATTTGCTTGAAGAGTATAAAATACAGCTGGACAACTGATGGGCTATGACTGAATCAATGAGAGGTGATTTGATAACTGCAGTGTGACGCAGAAGCATTTCTTCCCCTAATGCCTAAGGTGATAAAGAACCAATAACTTTGGAAAAACTCTCAATTTAATGATGAATACACTTCTTACAAAGTTATACTGCAGTTGTGCACAACTCCGGTCCCAGTGACAGCTGTCACTGCATGTTTCAATCCCAGGTGACACTGTCTTACATAACTGATCTAATTATTGGTTTGACTGGACCCATTTAACATCTTTCCTTAGTTATTTATGAGATGCAAATATAGAGACCTAAATACAGTCTTCGCTGGACTAGACTTCTCAAGTTCTGGTTTACTACATCTGCTTGCTCCTGTTGCACAATTCTGTGCATGATTTTCGTTTTCGAAATGGCTGTTCCTGCAAAAGGTTATGTTACAATCTGACTGACATCCCCAGCAAAAAAAAACATTGTGCAAAAAGATGTCAAGGATGAATGTGGGCGAAAAGAGATGTTACCTGTCCATGTTACAACACTTTTTCCTGTGAAGGCAGAGCACTGTACAGACCTAACCAAAATGTACAGTTTGGATTAATAAAATTGAATTTTGCAGTAATAAAACGGACAAAACTGGAACTGCACAGGACGTAAAAGAAATCAACTAACAGGTAAAACTGGTACCACGCAATTCTCTTCAGAGTCCTTACCGTGCCAACTAATGGATAGAGGAACCCTGCGCCCACACTAGCCCTGATGTCTCGGATGGGCAGAATAAACCCAGTGGGCACTCCTTTCTTCTCTGGGTCATGGGAGAGAGACAAGTGAGTCTTTGCCATACAGATAGGCAGATTCCCAAATCCCTTCAGAAAAATATCAAAACAGGAATTAGTGTGACAGATTCCTTTTTAGGTTTAAAATCTTCCCAGAAAAAAAAAAATCTGTATTAAACACTTAATCATTACCAATACCCGAGTAAAATTCAAATTGATTTTACTTAAGAGTTTTGCATCAGTGGTTGTCATGACAAGGCTGTTTTCACGCTGTGATCCTTATATTGGATAAATAAACAGGCCCTTTACTTACCCACGTTTCATTTTCAAATTCAATATACATATATCTGCACTTTATTCTATGCAGCTAAGAATTAACCTGAGACCATCAAATTTATTACCTTTCACAAACAGATTTCAGCATTTTAGCTTTCTGAATTAGAATACAGCTCTTGCCCATGAATGAATTTGTGTGCTTCTGTTCTATACAGAACTTGGGTTCCGTCAAAAGCCAGAGCATCCTCACCTGTTTGGTGTAAACCTCAACTTTATGTTGAGCCTCTGGGAGAAGTTCAATATCATCAGCACCATAGATCTTTTGCGCGATAATTCGGATTTTGTCAACAATTGGCAGCTGTGGGTTTAAAGTTCATAATCCATTATGTTCCTCCACAAATATGAAATAATACACAAAAACCCTTCATGTTTCTATTAGCAACTGGTGTTTGATGCATACTACTGATACAATTACCATGAAAACTATATAATAAATGACACTTTTCCACTCCAAAAATGCTAGGCAGTATTAATGCAAGAACATCATCCTGTTGAAGGGTTTACAACAGGTTTGTAAATGTGTGAGCTACACAATTTAACACCCACTAATGTCACAATATATACAAAACTGATTCATGTTTTACACTGAATAGGCAGAAAAGATAGCAAAATTTGTATTTCTACTTATTCTACTTATGAATAATAAATTAAATAATCTCATTTCCATGGTACTCTTCACTTTAGTGTAAGAATTACAGGCATTTTTTTATCTTCAGTTAAAAATTCAATAGTTTATATTACTAGAAACATTTAACAATTGCATATTTCTGCTTCATTTAGAACTTCACCAAAAGGAAAGGGTTAACTTCAATTTGTCAACCTTCACAGTCATACAGTAAAAAGGTTGTTTCTCAGAAGTTACTGTAATGCAATTGCATAATTCAAATTATAAGGAAACATGTAATCCATAGTTGTTTATATTTGAATAAGTCAAGCTAAGATTTTAGTTCAAATGCAAGAAAAGAACTTATACATTACTGAAGGAATACAAACAATATAATCAAATGTAACCAGTCTAGCAACATGTTAAAGGTATGTTTCTCATATACTACCGTCTTTACCTCAACATCATAGAGAAATTTGAATTGGCTGGGTGCCTCTGCTGCTCTCCGCACTGCCTCTCCAAGAGCCACAGCCCCACTGCCTCCCTCGGCCCAGTGAGAGCACCGTACAGCGTCAAAGGCCCCTGCTTCTTTAGCCAAACGGCATACCAGGTCCAGCTCAGCACCTGTGTCTGTCCTGCATTCACACAAGACACTCTGCTTTAGTCCAGCATAGGGAGTAACAAAGGGCTTGTCCCCTAGTCTACCTCATTTACCGACTTCTGAAATCAAAAGGAAACGATTACAAACCCTTCGGGTAGGGCTCAAGAGAGAGGGAGGATGGTTTCAAAAGGAGAGCTCAAGAAACAGAAAGAAGCAACATGGTGCTCTGTTACTGCCCACTACAAATCTGCGCTTCCAAATTCCCATGTGCTAGAGAGCACAAGCCAAAATATTTTCAATGCTCTGGACTGGAACCTTGGCTATCAGTGGGTAGTGTTTTTTTTCCTTCTGTCTCTGTTGCCATCTTGTACAGTATGTACTCTGAAGCAATAGAGTTTCTGATGCAACAGAAAAGCTTAAATGCATTCTGAAAGTTGCAGGAATGACAGCATGGTCTATAAGTACTGTAGCTTCAACATCAAAACAATTATAAGAATCCTGTTCCCTGGAATGCCACACTTAACTATTCAGAATTAACAATAACCATAATAACACCTTACAGTCAGACCTTTCTACTGATAAGACAGTATACTTGATATCAATACAACTTATGGTTATACTCAACAGCCAAGTGTTGTTATAATCGATAAAGGTTATGGTCCTGATATCAGAGGTAAACATTAGAAACCTTAGCACTCAATGCAATCTTAAAAATAAGAGAAAGCAGAAAGAGTTCTAGTTTTTTTTACATTTTAGTCAGAATATACTGAACCTGTGTCAAGAGACTTTTCGCCTTTGAAAGAATATACACACTATATAAAAATGACCATCTGTGAATAAGGTCATTAATTATATATTAACTGTCTACTGATCATAAGGACACACTACTCACTTGAAAGCATTGACAGCCACTACCACAGGAACCCCAAAGGCCTGTGCATTCTCAATCTGTTTCCGCAGGTTACTGCACCCCTTCTCCAAGAGCTCCAGGTTCTGGAGATGGGAAAAACGTGTGGTTAATTACTCCTGCATCAATAACAATTTAGTCAAATTCCTTTCCCGTGTATTTTATTATTAATAGTTGGATTAATGTTATTTTAATGCAAAAATGCACATTATTGTTATTACCTAACTTTTTAAAAATATATATCTGTCCATAACTCCAAACACAAATTAGTAACAACCGAAAACATTAGCGCCTTTCTTTGAAACAGGGTTATTCATTAATTCATTTAAACCTCCTGCATTAATTTACACCCGTTAATTTTCAGAATTATGTAGTTCATTTACATTAAATGTTTACTATATTTAAAGGCCAATACATTCTGAACACTGTACCCAATAACATCTTGGGCTGCTGTGTAGCAGTTACTGCTTCAGAAGGACTAGCAAGTATTTCATGAGGTTTGGACAGATTTGAAGCCCAGCCCCATTAATAATGTCAGTTATGTGGGATTGTTCAGCACCTCTAACACATTCCACACAATATACAGTACAGCAGGGATGAGGCTTGGATATTGCTCTGCCCAGAAAAAATGATGGAATTCTGCATCAGGTATCATGAGTGTCTTTTGGCCAAAGAATACAGAAGTTCAATAAAATTCAAAGCAGATATCACTGACAAACAAATGTAGCTCAATAAATGTTATAAATTAGCATGTTTTAATAATAACTATACTTTTAAGATTGTTTTAGTAAATAGAACTTGAATAGGATATCACTTGTGGATATGATTTTAGATTTTACAAATACAGGTCTGAAAAGTACTTTTGTTATACAAGGCACACTTGTATAACACACATTTAAGAGCTTCAGATTTTTTTTCCCCTCAAACTTTGATTGCTTAACTGGTCTAATTACTCACTTAATTACAATAAAATAAACCCATCTAACCTGGGCTGGAAAGGTTTTATAGCTACAGTACCCTGAATCAAATACATCTTTTAAATCATTGACTTTAAAAGATCTCGATTATGCCAGTATTATATCTGATTATGTCCAGCTACTGTATACCAGAATATACCAGAAATGTATTCAATTAAGCAAACTGATAGATGAAGCTGGAAAGGAAAATAGAAGACCATGAAGGCCTCTGGGAACTCAAATTGACAGCCCTAATCTGGCCTCCTTGCTTTTAAAGAGAAAGGAATAGAATTTATCTATTTATCTAAGATACCTTTGAGTCAGTGAGGCCATCAATACAAATGAAACCATTTTATTAATTTTAAAAATGGTCTTGAGGCTAAGAATATGTACATAAATATTCCTAAATATAGAGTGTTCCTAAAGTTACAATACAGCTTGAATTAAATTTTAAAAATAAAGCAGCCAGTGTATTAGCTTGTACAAAAGTAACATAAAATACCTCTGTCAATGCATTAATGTCCTAAAAAAGAACCGACAGGCATTGTTTCCCAGGGCTTGCAATAAAAATCCTAGTGCCAGATCCAAGCCTAGTACATAACAATAAATATCAATTCACAGCTTTGCAAAATTACCTCCTCCGTATATTCCTTTGGCAATGGTAGACCAGCTGTGACCTGAAACAGCAGAAGAAAGATGCGTACTCAGCCTACAATTTCTAGTGAAAGATTAAATCTATTTTCATATCCTTATTACGCTCAAATGTCCTTTTGTAATTGTTTTAAAGATATGAAGAAAATGAAGTACAGTAACATACGTGGAAACACAAATTTATCTGACAAAACTTTAATGTGGAGCTACTTGTCTTCCTGGCAATCTGTGACTTTGCAATTAAGCACATACTTAACAGAGGGACTCATAGCAAACTAAATGCACTCTAAAGCATATACTTTAATTACTGCTCAATCGCATTTAAAGAGGTAAGATAACATTAAGAAAACAGACATATATATCCTGTTTAAGAATGTCATTACTTCTCAAGAGGTGGCAGCATACATGGAATATAAGACTTACAGTGGGTCCTCCTCCATGCATCTTAAGAGCTCGAACTGTGGCCACCAGGACCACAACATGTGGCCGCAGACCTGAATAGCGACACTTGATGTTGAAAAACTTCTCCATCCCAATGTCAGCTCCGAATCCTGCCTCAGTAACTAAGAGAGAAAGCAATAACAGATGTCAGATACACCGAAAGGATAGGATTCTAAGAAAGTAGACATCAGCTCACTAACTGTAAAATAAAAAGGAAATGCTTTTTAACACGTCAGGCCATACTGCTACAGAGGGTTTCTCAAGGAACAAGATGTTCACTATGGAGTTCCACAACAAGGCCAATTCATTCCCTGTTGAACTACTATACTATAAAATACATTCATAAAATATACACAGGTGTACTGCAGACATTAATCAAAAACTTTAATCAGTTTATGTCATTTACAACATCAGAACAGAACCATTCGCTGCCGTTTGACATTTCTGAAATATGCCAGAAGAGTTGTTTACGTCTACTCAGTTCAGACTTCAAAAGAACTTACCTACAAATCCTTCTGGACCAACCAGCTTCAGGGCAATTTTATCAGCTAGGATGGAAGAGTTGCCATGGGCAATATTGGCAAAAGGACCAGCATGGACAAACACTGGTGTTCCCTACAGGGAAGGAGAGCTCAGTAAATCAACAACCACACCACAACAGTCTACTGTACTTCAGTGTAAAATCTTATAAATACAGCATGTTTTACAAAAAACAATGCTGCTAAATAGCATTTATTTATTTCTTAACTCAACTAAAATTTTAAAATTATGTGTTTATGTTATACTGAATAATTTATTCTTGCAGGTTGGTTTTAAAATGTAACAATTACCTGATATGGTTACTACCGATTACTACACAATATTAATACTATTTTAAGTGTGATAATATTAAGGTATATATATATGTAACAAGGCAAAGGGATAACCATCTCAATGGTACAATCTGGATAGGATACAAGGAAAAATTATCCAGTAATCCAACCCTGTTCCTGGAAAACCCCACCCCAGTTAGACTTACTGGTCATCCTAAAATACCTGTTTTTTAGGGAAGGAATAGTGTACATCTAATCAAGTACTCTGATATGCCTGAGGATTATATGGAATTCTGTCCCCAAAAGATCTCTAAATTACTTAATTTAACAATTTGTCTGAGGTTTTTAGAGACTGATGATTTAATGTCTATCTATAGAACTGCTGGATAGGGAAACAAGATCTCTTCTCCCTCAACTCTGACCTTAGGTACTTAATACAAATACAAAAAACCCATATAAAGCTTATTTAGAAAGAATACATGTAAACTTAGTAGGAAGAGATGCATTTTTAGATTTATTTTGCCCAATGTCTTTAAATGGTTAAGTCCAATTTTTTAGACTATTCTTCATTTCCAATTACTGGACATTTTGCAGAGCTGCCCACACATCTACATGGAATTAAGACTAATTAGTATCCGTGATCTCCACAGAATCGCTGGAATATTATGCTAAAACCTCTTTCCCCACAGTGAATAAAACTCTGGCTAAAATGTTCAAACACTTCAGGTACAGACAATGCTCTTTGGATCAGAACACAGGGTCAATATTGTTCTTCAAAACAAAATCAGAGAACTGTATCCACCCACCTCTAGGGTCTGCATTAAGTTGGGCTTGATTGCGTCCCTCATTAGAACTGTCAAAGCCCCACTCACACCCTGTGGAGAGAGAAAGCACTCTTAGACACAAGAGGTAATTCAACTGCATCATCCCTACTAATCATACAGTGCCTTCAAAAATGTAACAGTACTGCCAGTATTTCCTATAGCAATATTAGGAGTGACATTTTTCTGAATAAATCTTTCATAACCATTTAAACCATTTATCTTATAAAGAGAAACAAATTGTTCTGGTGGCAAACCAAGTGTAATGATAAATGCCAAATGTATGTGATAAAAAAAACACACAAACAATCATAAACATGTTCTGTGTTTGTTTTTCTATTGAAGGAGAGTTTACTTTGGGTGGCTTAAGAGAGGTATTGTTGAAATGTCAGTTATTTCTTAATATTTTAATTAATGTACAAAATCAGAAGCTTAATTTAATCTCTTCTTTCAGTGCTGCTAACCAGGGATAAATGAAATTATGTATAAATCAAAAGTCTTTCAAAGTTTGAATTTACAAAAATATTTGTAATAAATTACTTCAATTATCTTCAGTATCTGCAGTTTATATCCAGACAACTGTACAATACATAAATCTCTTTATATTTTACCTAGTTCCTTTTCATAGTGAGCAAGTTAGGACTTTAGATTTCAATAATAAAATACACATGACAACAAAGTAAAAATGAACTAAAATACGATGTGATTTGCAGTAATATTAAAAGCGGTAGAAAGAGAACCCATTTCAAGTTTCTAAAAGGAAGCTAAGAGTTTAGGCAGTGTAATTTAAGCAAAACAAATGAGAAATACTGAGTACTGGTCTCCAAACCCTTCTTTATTGACAGCTACTTTTCATTAACCATAAATATCTCAAGCCACTAAAATGTATATTGAAAAATAATTCATATGCTTAAGGTACAGTAACTATTATAATTTGATTTAAATATATATATATAATGAAGGAAAAGTGATCTTGCCTAAATTTCAAATGTGATTACTGACACTGTATGACGTCCATCGGAGATTTAAAAATTCAACTTGTAGCTAGAGGTTAAGTTTCAATTTTCGGTGCACTAATCATGTACTGTATGTAATTGTCTTTTGCTACCCTTGAATTAACAGCTCAGGCTAATCAATTTTCTGTCATATCTGTTAGAAATGCCAGGTCAAGCATACACACAATGTCTATTATTTGCGTGATACTTTCGCTTCTTCATGCCATGAATGAATTGATTTCCTAGGCAATTTAAAGGAATCGATGCAATACTTTTTATATTCCAAGCAAAATGGGCCTGAGCAAAAGATCACCATACTCATGACAACTCATCAGAAAGTGATTTAAAATGACCGTGTCAAAATGCTTTTGAACAAATTGAATTAATAATTTTAATAACTAGGCATCATAATATGATTAAACCCCATTACTTCCCTACAAATTGCCTGCCACTAAATGATCGAGTTGCAGTTGAATAAACAAGGGAAATCATGGTCTGCATTGTAATATGCACTGAAACTGGCATGACACAAAACCATTGCAGGAGCGCAATTGTTAATGATTCTAGTTTGTTGATTGGCATTTTTTTCCCCAGAATTTAATAATTCCTAATCTCATCAAATACATCTATTGCTTTGGTTATGACTTTCAAAGGCAACAATGTCAATAAATCCTTAAAAGTGAAGTCAAACACCACTCAAAGGTAAACCGCTACCTCTCTAACTGTTCCATTGCTTTGGCAGATAATGTGGATATCCTTCTAGTCATGATATGCACCCCTAACTGCACTTTGGATGTGACAGACATTTCAGACTTGTTATGGAATTTTTAAAATAATGATTCAGCCATAACTGTCACCATACTCTACACAAGCATGCGTTGTCTATAAAAACTGCTCTATTGGTTATAACATGAATGTCACTTTTAGGGCATTGACTTTCCTCACTGACTGAACAACAAAAAATTGCCGTCTCCGTATGCTCCTGGGTCATTAACTTGTTTTTTGGAGCGTAGACTGCTTCCTGCAGGGAAGTCTTTCTCATATTTTTTTCTGCATCTCGGGCACCACAAATAAGAAAGACATTTGTCTTCAATACATTCAAACAAAAAACAGGTTTCCCCCTTTTGATGAAAATCATATATTTTTTCTTTTTTTGACGGGCTTGCCTCTGCATCTATGACCCCAACGATAGCAACTGATCTCCTAAAACTGTTGGCTGGGTGTCAGGCTCCTCTTGTCCTCAATGAACGGTGGATGTGTAGTTTTCTATAGTTACTGTACTTTTCCCCAACATCACAGGGTAGGGCATGTGTCTTTTTAATTAATACACATATATATAGTAAAGAAGAAATAAATATTTTTCAAAAGGACATTTTAATGCAAATTTCAACTGTTAGTTTTTAAATATAAATTTTGTCAACATTTAATGCCAGGCTGATGGTAAGCTACCAATTATTTGTGAGCTAGTACTGACCAGGTCCTCTGCAGTAATGGGCTCGCCTTTCTTGCTGGAGGCAACCACCATCTTGGCCAAACGTCTGCGCATGTCCTCCAGGCCGCTGGTCAGTGCGAGGACTGCCATGATCTCACTGGCCACTGTGATATCAAACTGAGTCTAAGGACAGACAGGATACCTTCAGTCTAGCAGGTATTTCTCACTTTACAAATACTAAATTGTGACTGTACTACACAGTTTCAGCTTTTGTAGGTTTATGGTTCTTACTTATGAGCAAAAGTAAAACATGCATAGTACAGCAAAACTATATTTACTGTACTGCGTACTAATTAAAAACATACGTAATCTATAAGTAACAATTAGTAAAAGAGTAAGGAGATGAATCTTAGTAGTGTATACATTTTAAACTCACCTCCTTAATGCACTCTGTTACTTTATTTTTCCCCAATTCTATTTTTTGGCAGAGGCTGTACTTACTGTTCTTGTAAAGCCTTTTTCAGTAGGAGACTGGCCAATGGTGATCTTTCTGAGGTAGCGGTCGTTGGTATCCATCACTGCAATACATTGGAAACACCGACCTCAGAAAAAGAACTATGTGACAGACTGTAGATATTGATTTAGTTTTTGTAGTTAAGCAACTCTCAAGTAAGGGCTCTCAAGTGGCTCAAGCAGTAAAGGATCTCAGCTGGACCACAACATAGCTGGAGCCAAGCCTAGTCCAGGTCTGGCTTCTGTTATTAGCTGTGACCAGAATTCCCCAATTCATGGCCAAAAAATAGGCTGAGCACCACTGAGCAGTTACAGACCACAACATAAAAAAATGCATACATTTATATTTAAAGACGCAACATAATTTAGTCATTTGCACAGAATACAATCTTCTTAGGTTTTCAACTTTGTCTACATACTGCATGGCAAAACTGCATGTAGCCATCTTGTTTTTTGCAAATGGGGGTGACTGGTATCTCAATGTGGACATACAACAACAAAACAACAAAATCAAACTGTTAAAACAGTTTCTTCTGAACTTGATAGATCCATATTTTTCAGACTCCCATCTGAACTTACAGATGACAGACCCTTTTATTGCTGTGCCTGCAGGTAATATGTGTCTAAATTAATATGGAAGTCTGGGACAACTATATTTGTTGGTTGAAGTACAGTATATTTTAACATTTTCTACTGGCATTTCATTTAAATGACTGATGCACTCAGACTGCAGGGCAAAGGGCTCACAATAGACAGTGGAAGAGTAAATATCTTATCAGCTATGTGAACTCGATTTGAGTTTTTAATAACTTCTATTGCTTTCATGTTCACATAAAGAGATTTAAAATTAACCAGATCAGATAATTAAAACCCTTTAACCCAGTGCGCAAAAAAGAAGTACTCAGAAGTCTAGCATTGTAAGCCAAATGTTACTCCAAGATGAAATGTATGACAACTAGATTTGTCAAGATAATATACGGACAATATTAAGATCTTTATCCGAGCTTTAATACCAGCAATTATATTAGTAAAGATAAACAATCTCTTATTTGCAAAGTTATGAATATGCCAACATGTGCACTTAAATATTATATGAACCTGTTTGCTCTATAGCAGAATTGCTTCAAGGAAAACAACAAAACAAATGTGAAAGTACCTCTCTGCCAAGTGATTGTGTCTGGGTCAATATCCAGCCTGACAAAGCGGTTTATCTCCTCATCAGTAAAAGTGGCAGGGTCCTCTTTCTCAATCCCTAGTTTCTACAAAAAACACCAAGAAAAACAAATCATGTATTTGTAAGTTTTCCCTGTGATGTTTTTCCAGCATTTTACAACTCTTTATTGATAACTAAATTTAAGCAACAGAGACTGAGACTCAAGAACCATTAAATGAACACAAACATAGTTGGTTTGACTGAATTGTGTCGTTAAGCAAATGTGACTAAGTTTCTCCCCAAATGGTGGCTCTGAATTGGATGGGTAGGCTTCAGTTCACTAAAGCATTCTCAGCTTGTAGCCCAGTAATCTTCTGGACCCATCTGGGTGCTAATCAGCTTGTAATTGCATAATTGAATGACATATTGCTCCTCCAGTTAGTCCTGACTTTCCTTTAAGCCACTATGGATCGAACACTGTGTTGAATGATCAGTGGCTGTGACTAAGGTCTGGGGAGAGTGTGCATAGCATCTTCTTTCTCACTATGAAATCATATGGTTGTAGAGCGCAGAGAGCTGATTAAGCCTGAGTGAGATTAAAATGGGTAGGACTAAAAACTAGATATAACAATTCAAAATTAAAATAACAAAATAAATAAAACCCATTGCTGTCTTTCATCTGTAAGAAAGAAGCAATGTTTCCTGAATGTGGAAAAATTGCATGTGGATTTGTTCACATCAAAACATAATTCAGTGCAAACTGCTAACCTTTCAGGTTTTATCTAAGAGGATCTAAGAAATGAGGAGCACAACCTCATCATGCTTATCAGCTAATTCAAAGTATGCTCTGTACAATACATTCATAAAATATTCTAGGATCACTTGAAAGGCAAAGGAATTTATGACTGGAGATTTTCATGGCATATTATCAACATGCAATACTGAGATGCATTATTTGCCATCGCAGAACCATTTGAAAAAAGCTACTCAGAATGCCGAGTTAACAAGCAGGATAAATAAACTTCTCTGTTCATTCTATATTTTACACACAGATTTTGGTGTCTCAAGCTTATGGTTTAATCGGGTGGAATAAACCTACACAGTACTCTATGAGTTTCCAGCTTAGTTTGTAAAACCATTTGGTTATTCAAATACCTTTAGTCGGTTAAGCTGAATCGGAGAAAACTTCCTCTGGCCACCACTCACAGGGACTAGGCGGTTAAACAGCGCCTGATGGCGGAAGGAAAAACTTCACAGTAGAAATAAATGCTCTGAATCCTTTTTGACGTCTTTGTGAAAACAATGAATTACTCCGCTATTTCATTCAAAAATAAAATCAAATCTAACGAGGATATGCAGCAATGAGGCGACTGCATGTTGCGCAATTTTGGCCTCGTAATGGAAAGGATGTAGGTTCAAAATCTTAGGTGCAACTCTACTGTTGTATCTTTGTACAAGACACTTTTCTCAGATTGCACCGGCAAACATGCACCGTGGTCAAAATTAACATCACAGGTCATCAATGTAAATGGCAATTTATTCTCAACTAAATAAAGGACTTTCATGCACAGGATAGTAACCTCTTTTTAACATTACCTTGCTAAATATTTGCAGCTTGCCTTTCGGAAAAATTCATACACATGTGAAAAAACCTGCCAATTCTTTTCTCATTTCTATCAGGACTTTGCTGAAATTTGATCTTAATTAAGAATTAGAAATCTCCAATATTTCACCAAAACCGTTCTGAAAATGCCCACTCCAACCTATTTTCTGTGACAGACTGATTAGTTAAAGAAATGTACAGTACATTGTTGTAAGATGTATTGCCATCATGTAATTTGTGTACTTCAACCCTGTAGATAAAGCAAGATAGCAGAAAATATCTTTTAATACAATATTTAATACTCCCTTGTGTTTCTTAAATATAACAATTTTGAGACTGAAAGGGATGTGTTTTTTTTATTGTTTTTACCTTGTCGGACTGAGTGGTTTCGTGGAACATACGGGCATCAATGGCTGCAGCGACCAGGTTATTAGCTGCAGTAATGGCATGGATATCCCCAGTGAGATGGAGATTGAACTAAAGGGATATCATACAAGACATCTATTAGCAAAAGGCAAAAGGAGCACTGCAACAATGGGCAATCAACCATTTGTAAAAGTTCACTGTAGAATATGGTTCCTGGACTTCCTTGATTGCATGGATTTGAACTTTGTTGTGCAAATCCTTGCAAACAAGGATTACAAACATGAAAAGAAAACTTTTTCAAACTGCAACAGGTTTTTAAGTTTGCTGGCTGTCTAAATGAAATATTACAATATAAGAAATATAATACCTCTTCCATAGGAATCACTTGAGAATATCCACCTCCAGCAGCCCCACCTGTGTACAACAAAAACAGTACTCATTCTTCATCATATTCAATATTTATGATAGAAATATAAATAAAGGTCCTTGTGTTTTAACTGTGTGCATTTTAAATTTGAAACGTTACAATCCTAAAGATATATACCATAATCAACTAAGCTCTATCAGAAATCAGATAATTGAAGCCATTCCACAACTTTCCAAATGTCTACTGTCAATTTGTTATTTAAAAAAAACAGCTTTTGGATTTTTATACACAATTTTAAAAGAAATGCTCTGTTATTTACTATTGCCTGGCCATGATCATGCATTAAAATTGAACTATTTTAGCTTTAAAAGCAAATGTAAACAAGCAGGAAGCACTGAAGTAGGTATTTGCCTTTGATTCCGAAAGTGGGACCCTGGGATGGCTGTCGCACGCAGGCAAAGACATTAAGTTTAAGGTGGGCTCCCAAGGCTTGAACCAGACCCACGGTAGTTGTGCTTTTCCCTTCGCCCAAGGGTGTGGGAGTAATGCTGGAAAGGAAGATGATAGCCCATGAGCTCAACGAGCACAATGGTAATCGTGAGGGATCCTGCAGTGCATCACAAAAAGCAAAATTCCAGGTTTATTTAAAGACAGCATAGACATGTAGTCAATCGGTTTCAAAGAGATAGCTCCAATTCCCTAACAAGAGGTTCATCACAGAGGTTTTAACTATTTGAAAAAAGCAAAATATAACAGTTGGCACCAGCCCATATATGATTTTTGAACATCAGAAGTGCTAAAAAGCAGGTCTTACCCTGTTACAACAACATATTTCCCATCGGGCTGTGCCTCCAGTCTTTTGATTGTCGACAGCAGGACTTTTGCTTTGGTTGTGCCATACAACTCCACTTCGTCTGAAAGCAGGCCGATTTCTCTAGCCAATTTGTCAATAGGCTTGGGAGTGCACGATCGAGAGATTTCAATATCACTGAGAACAAGAAGAAAAACCAATTAGCTGCACAAGGGAACATAAGATTACTACTCTCCGAGAAAGATATTTTCTCAGAGAACAATCCTGCTCACTACAACTAAAATCTTGATTCTGGGTAAGTTATAAACACTCTTAAAAGGAAAAGGTTTCTACCAGTAAAACAACAAATAAATCACTGGAGACTTTCAGGGCAGTAGCTGTTATCTTAAGTCTGTTTAAGCTTTAACAAGAGAGCTGGAAGCTTGCTGCATCCTTGCATCAATAATGAAAGGTGAAATGCTGAAAAACAAATGTAAAGTAAACAACTTTGGCAGTTAATAGTGTACCAAAACTATTTAAAAGCCTCTGTATATTAAATGTAAGGTACACACTCAAAACACACAATGAGAAGCGGACATGTACACATACAATTTTCTTATACCTTGGTACAGGATTCTGCAGGTTCAGCTTGTTGTACTGAATGCTCCATTTTCCTGGTCTGAAGGTCTTTAGGAAGCGCTTGGCACTCTCGACTGTATTCTGGTAATGAATAAGAAATAATTACACACCGTGATTAAACACGAGATCACAAAATTGCAGGGAGCATAACAGACCTTTTTCCAAGACTACACAGAGCAATTTATTTTTTAAAAAGCGCTGCTTAAATTCCCCCCATTTAAAAATGATGGAGTAGAACTACTAGCAATCATACTGTACACTCTGAATTTCCATTTTTTTCCAAATGACAAAATCACATCTCAGATTTTTTTTTTAACTAATGGGGCACTGAGGAACATACTAATTGAGAACTTAAATTCTTAATCCACCCCCTGATTTTGTAACAGGATTTACTTTAGAAATGTGTTACAAAAAAAAGGACAATTTAAAGCTATAATGATATTTAGTAACCATGACAGTTCATTGTATTTCTAGCACTACACTTACAGAGCAATTTTGCCATCTAATGTCTCCTAATAGGGGTAATATTGAAGAGAATGGTACAAGCACTGTGTCGACCTGTGTACCTCCATTAGCATGGCCACCGTCATTGGTCCAACCCCACCAGGCACTGGTGTTATGAAAGAAGCTTTTTCTTTGGCTGAATTGTAGTCTACATCTCCTACTACCCTCTTTCCACTTGGTTTTGTACTATCTAAAAGCCAAAGAGAGAAAGAACAAAGATTAGAACACTACCGTTTTTACACATTAACATTCAAATGCATCCAGTGACTACACTTTTACCTCACCTTCCAAAATAAAGCGTTTAAAGGTCGAATGGTTTCCTTTAACAAAAGCAATAACATTGCAATCAGCAACAGGCACTTGTTGCATGAAAAAACTGAAGTGTTCTAAGTCACAATTATGAAAGGATTGATAAATATACACGCGTTAAAGAACTTCAATCATCACCATTTCTAAGAAATGCTTTACATAACTGATAGTGAGTCATAAAGACATAGGCATAACCTAAGAATGGCCCTCACCATGACAATGCAGAGATGAATTGGGACAGAGGTAATATTAGCAGCTACAGAAAAACTTTAGATTTTTGTCCTTTTGTCAGAGCAGAACAAAAGGAAAATAATAATTTTCACAAGAACAAAAGGCTCCCAGACATTCTGGCCTGAAAGTCTACATAATAAACAGAGCTCCCTGAGAAGCTTTCTCTGTATTACTACCAGCAGCGAAGTATAATGGCAACAGCTCTCAGGCTGTGTTGCTATAAATGGCTCCCTTCTGATGCATGATGATTAGTAGCTGTTAGAAATAGATTCTGTGATGTAGTGGCGTTATCAGCCAAATACTGTAATTACGTAAAAGTTCAATGGGACTTCATAAAACATCTACATTTTCATCATCATTAGGGGGTGCTCTTCATCACATTCAATTAAATCCAAATCATCCATGCTATTCAAAATCTTTAGCAAATTAAATTAAATCTTTTAGCTTTGTACCATTTACAATGGTACCCTGGGAAAAAGATTTACTTGTAGAAACAAGGGTCTTAATTGAAAGCGCGGAAGCTGAATTCCTTCTCCACATTCCAGTGGGATCACTGGGAGTATAAAGAGGTGTACGGCCTGAGACGTGCACAGTTTAATAAATATCTGGATCATTTTCATCTCTTTTGTGCAAGTACAAGGACTGTTGCAAGTAAGCTGAGATCACGAAGATTCAGCAATTGCTTAGCAAATTGCTCCTTCTCAAAGACAGCTATCAAATGAAGACTTCAGCCAGCAAAACCCATTACAGTTAAAAATATTCTGCCATCACACTCTATTCATAATTTTTTGGGGGAAACAAAGTCCACACAGGTTTTCTACATTTTGCCAGTACAAATAACACTGTACCAGATAACATGGATAGATGCTTGTTCATAATCTTAAGAACCTGTTTAACTGTCCCCCCCTTTTCTGGTTTTTCTCTTGTGTGTGAGCTGCCACTTTTTGAACATGTTGCGTTTCGCTTGTACTCTTGAAAGGTAAAAAAAAAATCTGTTTAGAGACTCATAGGTTCAAAAAAGTGAAATATCAAAATGGATGTTGTGCAAAAAATATATATTCATCTGTAACATACAAATAGCTGTTTTAAGTTCCAAAAAGAACAGACATCATATGATGCTATGCTACTGAAATGGGACTAGTAGAGCGATCTTGGGGCAAAGAGAGAACCCAAGTGCTGAGTGAGAAGCAGCTGAGTCGGTGAAAGCCATAGGCAGCATGCAAGGGACAGTACAGAGAGCAGTGGTATTGGAGACTGGGCTGAGTGGGCAGCATGCACAGAGGGCAACTGCATAGGGAGCGAGCTCAGGACTCAGGACAAGGAAACAGAAGGGTGAATCCAGAAGTTGAAGTCAAAGTTTCAATACAAATCCAAAGCCAGGCTGACACATGGATGCATCACGCTGTGGGGAATCCAGGAGAGAAGTAGAAGACGCAAGCAAGGGTCAGAGCTGAGAAACGCACTACAGATAAAGCAGAGAGGTGACCTAAATGTGAAGATACCAAGGAAGCAGAGGTCAGTATTCTGAACAAACCCCAAGCTCTGTCAGGTCCATATTTATGTCGAAAACACCTGGAAGGAGCGTGGTCAAAAACCCTCTCCACGTGCTCCAAGTCTCCAGGTGCCTGGTTTCCACGGCAACTGGCGCAGAAAGATGGGCTGATGGTGAAGTAACCAGCTGCCGTGTCACAGCTAGATTGCCCCACTGCTCGGCAGTGGGGGCGGACATATCACATTATCAATGAGAAATATGGACTAAATGCTCTAATAACCAAATGAAAGCAAATCATGAAGAGGGCTAATGAGGTGACTGAGCACTGCTGACCTTTTAGGTTTTAGAAATCGCCCACCTTGAATATGATTGATGCCGCAATCAATGACAACAGCCCCTTTCTTCACCCAGTCTCCCTTCACCATTTCTGCTTTGCCAGCACCAACAACCAAAATATCAGCTTTACCAACCTGAAAAGAACAGAAAATTGTAAGGGGATTAATTGCACTCAATCTTAATTAACCAAGTTTTTAAAATCAATATACTGTATGAAACTTTTTTCAATAGCTAATAGGCAATGAAAACAGCCATGAAATATGGACAAAGGCTTAAATATCCTACTGCTTAAATCAATGAAATTTAATTAATTAATAACACCAGTACAATCCATTACTTCACAAATTATTCAAATTTTGCAGTTCTTTAGGCCTAATGCATATATAGATGGCAAGCTGTGCAAACCAATACTTAAATATTTATATATTACATACATTGGCAGTTTTGTTAACAATGTTCTTATAGTGCCCTTATAAGTGAGCAAAAACACAGACAGTATGCTAAAATGCTCCAGTTAACATCATAATCCATAAATAAGGCATTTGTTTCCAAGATACAGCATATTATATATATATAACCTTTTTGGCATTACATATTAAACAGTACTGTGATGAAACCATTGTAAGAGATAGCTCTTTTCTACAGAAAAGAATCCTTTAGAAAAGTTTCTAAAAAGAGAAGATTCTTTTTATAAAATGAAAAGGCATTGCACTATTTCTTGGGTTCTTCAGAACCCAGACATGGACACTGCGACCTCACCTCTGCAGACAGGTCGGTGGTCTTGGAGTGGCACGTTGTGACTGTAGCATGGTTCCACAGCAGCAGGTCGTGCATGGGAGCTCCCACAATCTTACTGCGGCCAATAACCACTGCATTCTTGCCCGCAACCGTCATACCTTGAGAGCACAAAAGCAGTCTTTTAATGTGGAGAACAAATTCAACTACCTTACTTTGACTTAAGAACAGTATTATTCTCAAGCATCCCATTATATTTGCTAAAAGGCAATGTTTTTCAAGACACTTCCAACTTGGTACCTAAAATAGGCATAGAAATCGGAGAGAAATCTAATATACAGTATATATATAAACTAGTGGTCAAAGATGTAGCACAATAAGAACAAAATTTAAATGCCAGAGAAATTCAAGCAGATTTCAATTGATACAGTTCTATGTTTGTTTTTAATTGTTTTTTAATAGTCTCATAAAACCAATTAACTACTGAAAAGCAGAATGGAAGCTAAGCAGTGTTTGTGTAGCTCTAAAACAGTGACACGAAGGGACTTATTAAGGCAGGCTTCATAAATATGCATGTACTTCCAAAACTCCAACCAGAACATTCTGCAAAAGCCAAACATTTAATAAAAATATGGATATAAATACTGTATTAACATACATATTTTCACAGATACCCTTCAACCATTAGCATAGTGGCATGTAATCCCAGTACCAAAAGACTAGGAAGCTTTTTTGTCATTCAAAATAACTATTATATAATATGTATAATTATATACATTATATAGCCAAGCAAGTGCCAATAGTACCTGGCTTTACAGCTACACTATTTGTACTTAATGGTTAAAACAAGGACCTGCAGGCATGAACCTCCCAGGTCCACCTGTCAGTGCTGGAGCTACACAGTGTCTCAACAGATTAAAGCCACCTGGAGGTGTGGCGCTACTCTCACCAACTTCACTGAAAGCTTGCAAGCTCCTGTATGTTTTTCTGAAAACCAAGAGGACCTTGACCATCTAATGCCCAGCCTATCCCCACTCTCTGCTGATAAAAGACTCCCTGTAACAGTCAGCTAGTGACACGACCCAAACTCACACCAGCTTTGGCTTTTACTTACTGAATACATACCTGTCTGTCTGATGAGCTCCATGCATCCCTTTGGAGTACAAGGGATAAAACAGTTTCCCAAATCACCACGTGAAAGCTTTCCTGCATTTATACTTGTAAGCCTAAAAACAAAACAGGAGGTAAAAAAAAGCAGGAGTAAGGAAACTGTTTTCTATCAAAAGCTACATTTACTGTATATAAGAGGCATAAAAAGAACTCATGGCTTGCCGAGCTCAAGTGCATTTTCAAAACATAATTTAATCTTAGCTGTCACAAATCAGTGATTACCTGTTTAGCATTGGTCTCATTCTACATCCCATACAATTAGATTTTTCAAAGGCTGGAAAATTGTATTTTCTCTAATCTGAAGTCTCACGCTGATTGACCCTGTAACCTTTATCACACTGCAACTACAAGTACCAGCCACTTCAATACACTTGTACAATTATCAGTCCCAATAAAAAAGCCTAATTACTGATTTGCCACAAACTGATAGATTAAAGAACACTACAAAAATTAATTTATTAGATTGTCATTTTAAGATGTAATCACATGAAAACATTATTTTGATTGTAGATTCTAATGATCTGCAAATGGTTACATCATACATTGTTAAGAACACAGACTTTAGTACAGTCATGTTTTGTGCATCTGTTCAAATGAGAACTGGGCATGAAAATTATTTTTATGAAAAACATTTTTTATGGCAGAACACCACAATGTAGGAACAAGAAAAAAGAAAGGCAAACAAAACTAATTTTAAATGTCACCTTTCATTGGATGCACAGACCATTGTGCAGAAATATCAATAACACTTTACTTTGGGGGAAAAAAAACGTTTTACTTGGACTTGCTTATATTAAATACAAGAAAAAAAAAGTACAACAGGCTGGTTGTCGTCAAGCAGAACATATTTTCAACGGCACATCATGAAACAAGCCATCTATAAATAACACTGTCCACTAAAAAAATGAAGCGAATATTTAAGCATAATCAACTAAATTAGATATTTATTAAGTAGTAGGTATTAAAACCAGACTGCCTGTATTGCAAAGAAAGAAACATTAGCTATCTGGCCACATGCCACTGAATGAGAATCAAAACATTAACATCTATGATTAATAAAAAGAAAAAAAAAAGGTTGAAGCATGGAGAAAGCCAGGATACAGCATACTGCAAAAAATTGTATTTACTTAACATAAAGTTTTTTTTAACAGTATTTTTTTTAACTGAATGAACAGTATGCCAGTTCATTCAGTTCCATGACGTACTTTGGATTAAGCTGAAAGTGTGATAAGATGAACAGCAAACAGTTATTTTTCAGTTAATTTTAAAAGTATTCCAATGCTGAAGATACCACAAGCAAACACAAGACAGCATTATATGAAGAAACAATTACCCATCCACATCCTTCTCGGGGGCAACAGTGTTGGTCACCTTTTCTGTATCAATAGGGTTGACAGAATCCAATGGGAGTTGCACAATAAGGCCATGGACATTGGGGTTTTCGTTCACCTGTACAATGTTTCTTAAAACCTATAATAGAAAAGGTATTAATGTGGATCACTTGGATGTCGTACCCTATGTTTCTTCTACCATACTACAACTTGAAGAGGAAGAATGCCAAGATCAGGGAAAAAACCCCGGCTCTTATTCTGATGAGGATGTTGGATCTGTCACCTAAGCTACTTGAACTTTCCAAGAGTACAAAGACTCACATTGATCTCTGCATTGGAATTTTATCAATAAGAGGCTTTCTGTTAAGGGGTGCACAAAAGAATGCTAAGGGTGCTTTTGTGTGGTTGAAAAAGACAAGATATTTAAACAGTTATTAGTTCCGGAATATGCAAGGTGTCTTTTATGATTCAAATAACGGATACTTAGCGCTAAAAAAAAAAGCATCTTGGAACACAAAAAAAACACATAAGCAACTTTTACTTTTATATAAGAATTTACAGTAAGAATCCAAATTATGAGAGAGCACAAAACACCAGACTCTTGATGATTCTTGGCAAAATCCCATTTCATTACTTACCTCATCTTCTGTGGCAGTCCTTGGCAGTCTCACATGGTTGGCATTAATCCCAATCTTGAAAACACAAACAGGATTAAGACATTTTTGTACATTTTAATGGTGTTGTAACTTACTTCCAAAGGATGAAAAAGGGCTAAATTCCACCTTTAATATTTTTTAGGAAGCAGTAGTCACCTCAGCTTTAAAAAAGGATGACTCCAACTTTGGTCCACACATCTTAAAAAGCAGGTACAAAATGAGCCCAAGTCTAGTTTGGGTAATTGATATTTAATATCTGTAAGGAAAGGACTTCTAAACACTCAAGTGACAAATATATGGCATAAGATTGCATATAATGTGGATATTCAATGACAGAAACCAAAAAAACAATTCCTTTAAAACAAAAATCACTAAACAAATGAGTGCAAAATATGTTTTATTCAATAAATAATTGGAAGTGCCAGTAAGATGTAAAATATATCAGTAAAATTATCAACTGCAAACGTTCAGAATAACAGCACCATGGTATTTAGCAACTAATTTACATAATTACCTCAGCTGCTGCTTTTAGCTTCATGCTAATGTAGAGGTTTGAATCATCTCGGTCTCCAACCTAAAAAAGAAGCGCAATTCACCTTTTCACTTCAACAACTTTTCAGTTCACTCTCCTGCAATACAACATATAATGTGACATTTTATTTCGTGAACTGAGCAGACATAATAACTCACTCAATATAACAAAATTGTGTTAGATATACAAAGAACTAGGGACATTATGACCTCGATACCTCAATATTTTTCCCCAAAATACTTCACTTAATGCATTACATACAATAGTTCCATGGTGATAAATGGTAGTAATTCATCACTTTTAAACTTGCCTTTTCAGCATATCTTTGGGAGGACATTGGACTTACTGTATATTTAAAAATAATTTTAAAAACATCATTACAGAAACATGAACGAGAAAATGCTATACAAAAGCAATCTCTCATATCACTTAAATTACAATAAATGACAGCATACTAACAGTCTTGCTCATACAAGTCTACGCCAGTGTGGTGCAAGACACACCAGATATTTCTTAGATGGCAAAACATCGAAAACACAAATTCTACAGTTTTATTACATGTTCCCTGTATGAAAAGAGAAACAAAAGAAAGTCAAAATATGAAATTTAGATCTGCTTTTGCAAGAAAGGCAGCAGAAAATAATTTTTAAATCTCAAATATAATACATACCTGCAGTACGACAAGCCCTGGTCTAAATCCAGGACACTGCTCCTTCATCTCCTCTACCTCCTTCTTTAGCCTCTCCCTCACTTGCCTGGAATCACAAGAATTAGGAGCTTAGTAAGGTGGCACTGATTAGCATGAGCATTAACAAGACAATTGAAATTTGAGTCTGATTCTGCAAGTGTGTAGAGATCTTACAAGGCCGTCTTTGATCCTGAAACCACCATGGCCATCACCCTCCTCACTCCCCAGCATCTTGGCAGATGGGTCAGCGTTGGAAGTGCACAGGAAAACATTGCACACAGCTGGAAGGGAGCCCCACAAAAAGGGGGGCAGAGAGGGGCTTGCTTTGAAAAGTACCAAACAATCGTATTAATGAAATGGCGGAACACAGCACAGCTGGCCAACTATGTCTGGCCACAGTTCCGAAAGAAATGTGCTGGCACCTAACAGGACCAAATGAGGAAGCACTCTGGGGGCCAGCCAGTGGAAAAGTCCAGTCTGTTACCTAGCTATTCTCTGCAGTACTCTAAAGTTCCTGGCTACAGAACACACTGGCAGCTCCATTTTTCAGCAATATCTTATCATAGTAATGGATTAATGTGTGGTGCTGCAGACTTCACGGCAACTGTGAATCAGGTCAGTGAAACACTGTCAAGGTTAAGAGATTAGCATGAAGCCAGATTCTGCAACTTTCAAAATACAGTGTTTGTGTGGTTAAACTGTAACCAGAACATAGGCTGTCAGGGGGCAGAGCGATGACAAGCCAATCAGCAATCTCTGTAGATGGGAGTGAAGATTTACAAGTGGTTTAATTCCAGACTCCTTATAAAAGCTGCTTTAGTGTATCTGTAGGAAATGAGGCAAAACTTCTTACATTTCATTCCTATTCAAGATATCAAAGCCTGTTTTTACACCATTTACAGCACTATACATACTAAAAAGATATAATGTAGACAGCTAAAATACTTTACTTGGAAAGGCTTTATGTGATAACGATGGGGGTTTTGTCTTCCATCTACAACTTAAAAAATGACTACTGCAACATTCATTTTAAAATGACAATTACAATATACGGGAAAATGAAACACCTAATGCTGTGATTTGTGTAGATATTAAAAATTTAGGGTTTACAAGTATGGTTCTTGTAAAGCATACTTCCTCATGTTAAAAACACATTGCTATCTATTTCAGTGAAAGAGGCATGTACAACATTTTCAGATTTTTAAGAATAATTCATGACCAGAATAAGCAGTACCTTGACACAGTGGACATTAAAAGCTGCAGTAGAATAATACTTTAAAAAAGGAAGAAAGATTAAGCAAATGTGGCTTAATGAAGACTATCTAGACAACATTTCTCTTTCAGCAATCAAAACAATGCTTTGCATGTTGTATAATAAAGCATAGATGAAGTTCGTACCAAAGCACAGCAGCTCAAAGGGCAAGAGCTCATCCGCGTTACTGTAGTGTTAAGCGGACTCCCCTTGACTCAAAAGACTGGGACGTTTACCCCAGTTACTCCAGTCCACCAAAATGTATTCAAGTCCCTTACTCAAGGCACAACTGCTGTCAGTTACCAGTCCCACTACACTAATGCTGTCGTACAGAGTAATAAAAAGTGAGGATAACTTTCATGATCTATCATACTGCAGGGACTATCATGGTGTTCAAGGCACTTGTTTTCTCATTGTTGCTAAGATGATGGTACAGGTAAATACAGTATATGATACAGTACAGTATTAATTCCACATATTTACCAAGAAACTCAAGCCTGGAACTGGAGTTCAGAGCACAGTGGTCAATCCCTTAATTGCTAGTTATACAAAATGTCATGATACACACAGCAAAATGCTTAGAAATGAAGAATACAACATCACTTCCATATTGTTGCCAAAATGTGTTGATTTATGCGACTTATGAGCAATTTATGGGTGAGGGAGAATGAAAAACAAAGTTCCAAAAGAGTTATTTGATTTTTTTTTCTATAAGACAAAAATTACATGTAAAATTCTGTTTAAGTTGTCATCATCAACTCTCCTACCACAGCATTCAAAGATTATTTTTATGGAAAAGTATCATATCTTGAAGAAATCAATCCTTAATGATAGCTTCCAAAGCATTTTATGGAACTGTGCTTCGGTTGTAACTATTGCAAACAAAACAAAGCTTCTGCATGGTTCTATTGTGGCCAAAAGAGAGGGAAAGAGAATTTTAAATTTGACCTAAGCCAACCGCAGAACACTGCTTTGGTCTAGTAAGCGAACAGGCAAATGCCAATAACTTTGTTTAGTGATGCAGTGGAGATTTCCACTTTTAAGTACATATGTACAGTATACTATGAAGTTCGGGTACTTTCAATCAATTTGAAAGAAACAACATCATTTTAATAATTTAAAACACTTCTAAGAGAATATATTAAAATCAGTTATCTGGTCTGAAAATCCCATAGAGTAGCCTGAAGGAATCATTTAATTCCATTACATATCAGCTGCATAATACACAGAGGTCAACTCACACTCCAGGAAACAGCAGCATCAACTTATACTTCATCTTCTCTGGCTTTAAAATAATCATAATAATTAAGAAACCAAATTAACTTAGTCTTGATTAACAGGCACAATTTGAAAATTGAAAGAGACATGTCATGTTATTCCTATTAAAAGAACCTTATACCCAATACAGAGCCTGTGTTGAAAAAGTAAATTAGTAAATGAGCAATGGCAGGTCTACGATTAACAGCAGGGGCCTAGTCCTATGACAATCATGTGCTACAAGATGTACTGTATGTAAAACAATCTCTATACAATAATATTAAAACACCCATAATACTAGTTTTAACCATCTGAAAGAAAAATATAGACTATGGATCCCTATCCACAATGCCTGAATTGAGAATTTTATTTTATTTTTTAAAAGAAGCCATGTTGGGGGCTAAACCTTCTAGACCTCCACTTTCTGAGTACTAAGAAACCTACTCCATAGCAATCTTAGCTTGAGCACACAGCATGAACTGCAGGCCTGTGAACAACATATTCCAGAAAAGAGAGGGGCACACGTCAATATGCTTTCAAACCTAAAACTTTCATTTCTGAATCCAATACATAACATTTGTTTTGCACCATTTCTTTTTCATTGGTTCTGCTAAAAAACTACTCATCCACACTGACCAGCAATATGTTGACACTGGACACACAAAGAAGCATCATTAGTGTTCTAGTATAGTCAACTCCATTTTTAAATGAGCAGGATGTTACATTCCATTACATCAGAGACACATATAAGACATGCATCATCCAGAACAATTAAAAATGTATTTTTCTTTCTCTAATGTATGCAAATTATGCCTCTAGCTATATATTGAGCATAAAGCAAGATAAAGTGCTGAAAAAGGTTTTTCAGTGTCTTGTTAGCAGTACTGAACCATTACAAGAGCTTGTTGATCAAGTGCAGATCAGATCAAGGATTCTTGTGTACTGCTTCTGATATTACCCTGTCCTTTTTTTTAAAAAAAGGAACCATGTAATGGAACATTACTGAGAAAAAGTGTTTTATCCTAAAAATGTTGTTTACGGACAGAGCTGTGCTGCAGAAGCAGCTGGATACTTAGAACAAAGTGCGATAGCACCCAACTCGTCAAGGACACGGGATGATTTAATAATGTTTATCTCTGCTGCTTGAAGAAGGGAGTATGAGAAACTATTTAAATAACTGCTCTTATTTGTTTAAAGCAAAAACCTATAAGAACGGGAAAATTACTGCTTTGCCTGTCCTTGAAGTGTTATATCAGCTTAAAAAAAAAGATATAAAACAAGGGCTCTCCCTGCTTGCTTTTGAATCAGCCTTTACTTCTCTGCACAGACGGGTGAACTTTTTCCCCATAAAGACCTTACTGAGGGAATGAGAACACCTCTCCTGGCTCTTCTTTGATAAAATTCCACGACAACCACCAAAAGTAGACATTTGTACACATTATTGAATATGTCATTTTAAAGAACCACACCCTCAGACATTTCTGTCTTTTAATGAAAAGGATTATGTTTAAATGTTTAGTCTTTATGGTGGATTTTACAATGTTAAAAAAGCCTGTGATATAAGAGGTGAGTAAATATCTATTACTTTCCATATTTTCTTGGATTCAAAAATGTTGTTTTTTTTTCTCCTAAAAACAGCAATGTTGTGCAGGTGCAGCCTGTTGAAGTCTTAAACCACTGAATTCTAAGGTACTGTGAGACTTCAACCTTGAGAGATCAATTACCAGTCATAAGACTGAACTGAGGGCAGGTGTCATGATGCTTCACCACTGTTGCGTCCTGGGTTGGAGTCGAGAGGGGTTCTTCCCCACATGGGTACACAGGTCTTCCAGTTTTCCCCAAGACATTTTGGCAAGGTAAAATTGAGTTTCGAAATTGTCCAGCAACAAGCTGGCATTTCATCCAGTGTTTAGCATTGCCTTGTGCTTGTGTTTCCATGGTAGGCCCATGATTACCAATTTCCTTACCAGGAATAAGCTGCTTACTGATAATGGATGGAAGACTAAATTTACTTAATGATGATTATTTCTAAATGTTTTTCATCAATAAATGAACATCTGGCAAATCCCCTGGGTTCTCATTCTTTTCTTACAATCGCCAGCGATTGCATTCAAAACATTATGCAGGAAACTTGTCACAAGGACATTAATTATTTTATTGAGAAGACAATAAACAGAAGCACAACAATAGTCACAACACACTAAACTATACTTCAAGTTGACAGTTCACAGTTGATTAAAAAGAGAACACGGATATATAAAGAAATTTAAAATGGAGAGGTATGGGCCTGTTATTAATGTGTGTAATGGATCAACACAGCCGGCTGCTGGCAAAAAAAAATCTCAAATAAAGTTAACATCCTTGGAGTCAGTGACCTAACGGTTCATCTATGCTATTCTTGGTTTTGGAATCAAGAATTGACCATGAACGCGGAACACAGTGACCAAAGTCTCTGGAAAACTGGATGCCCTAGAACCAAGGTGCTTGAGATTGGTACGAATAGATGTACTGTAGTCAATCTTTGAACTCCTACAAATCTTCTATGAGGATATAGACAGCTCATGTCCAGTCACTAAACAGCTGACAATTGCCACTGAGATAAAGTAAGAGGCGATGCAATAGAAGAACAAAAGTACCTAGGCCTTCAAGAAATTCCACACCTGGGTGCAATTATGAATATGCAATGACTCTATAAGTTTCAACGCCCAAATTGATGAATACCTGTGTTTTACACAAAACTACAATTATAAAGGAAGATGAAGTGTACTGAAGAAAACAATGGGGCATCTTAAAATATCAAAGCTTAGAGACCATTCTGAGCAGCCTGTAACTACAAAAATAACATTCACTTCTAACAGAGCTTTGCCACCTCTTAAATACCCAGATCATATGGAACTAAGCACACAATTACACTAATGTCAGTAGGAGCATGCTAGTTGTGCTTTCTATAAGCTTTCTGTTGACTGCTGACAATGATGTATTTAAGAGAGAAATTTAGAGTAGAACACAGAGAATGTATTGGCTTTGCAGCATTTTTGGTTCATTACTGAATAATAATCATTTGCATTAATTTTCACCCTGAAAGTCACTACTACACACCAAATCAGATAGAAGAATGAAAAAGTAATTAATTAAATCAAGGTGGAACTTCAGGTCAGATTATGCAAGCTCAAAGAGGAATTCAGCCAGGACAATGGGGTTAACACTCAGTCTCTTACATTCTTTAATAAACATGTAGTTGGGGCTTCGATATAATATGAAGAATAGTACCACTTACATCAGTGCCCCTGGTCTCTAAGAATAAGAATTTTTGGAATTCTGATAAAGAGAGAAGAGTGTCACCTACTGGTCCAACAATACCACTAAAAGCAAGGACACCTAACTCTGGTCCTCAAGGGCTGCTTTCCAACATTTTTTAATGTCTCTTTAAAATCTCCAACTTATTCTGAAGTAGGAAAGGCTTCAACTTATCCTGTTAAGCAAATAAGAAGTTTCACTCAGGCTCAGGAGGAAACTCAGAAACCCACTGGCCAACCAAGACTAGAGTTGTGCACCCCTGACTTAAAGTAACACCCTGATTTTCCTTGGAGGTACTGTGTACCAGCCCAGTTTTGCTTGGCTTCTGATAGGTCAGACTAGGAGATAGGAGATGCTGCCATTAAGAAAAAAAAATCTCCAAATAAAAGACTTTACTGTCAGATCATAAACTGTTCAAAGAAAATCTTATACAAAATGCTAATTGTGTCATGTTAATCAACTCAAAATCAGCATATGCATAAGGATCTGAGGAAGTCTTTGCAGCCTCTGCAGAGCATTAGCCATGAACAAGTATCATTGTTGTACTTAAATTACTGTATTTGCAAAAACATTTGTAAGGATATGAACAAGAGGATTTTTTACCCAACTGCAGTTTTCTACGGTAACTTCAATATGTCTAATGAGCTGACGTACAGAAGGCCCTGTAAACCATTCTGAACGTTTATGTTATACAATAAAGATCCTTTAATGTATGGTTACGAATAAATGTTTTTAAGGAGGCAAGCGTTTAGCTAGCTTGGAACCTCGAGTTTAAAGCCAGCAACAAAAAAATTGCTCCAGGCGAAAATTCCACCCCCAAGTCCATGAGTGTCGAAAAAAGCTTTAAACAAGAATTCTTGCAACGGCCGTACTGTACATTCCAATAAAAAAGAAAATAATTTGCGGTTATATCGTTTCAATAAACAAAAACTTCTTGCATACTTTGTGGCTTAATACCTTTACACACTGTGCACTTAAATACTCGGGTTCAAACATAGTTAGGCATAAAACTGTTTTATATGTCTTTTGCAGATATCAGCACATAAAATCCATGACATTTAAGATTGCATAAATTCAAGTCGTCAGTGCAATGACGGCTGCAATCGGTTACCTAAACTCATACATGTCCTTCAAAATAAAAAGTACGAAAAACATACTTTGAATAAAAAGTCACACTTACGCTGCAATATCCTTGCCATTAATTATCTGCGCAGACATTGTAGATCCTTACGCTTGTTCGCCGTAAACACTTCTCAAACTTTTTCTGAAGTCGAAATTGGCTAACTTCGCTCCAAAGTCACTTGCGAACTTCTGCGCAAAAAGTCTTTGATTCTTAAATCAAGCCAAATGCTCCCAAGCACATGGGTTTTACAGTAAACGATCTTAAAGAAGTTCGTGAATTGCTAGAAACGTATTACTTCTCTAACCCCCAAGAAGGAGGGACAAAGCGTAGATGATCTGTATTTAACCAATCCGGAGTCAGTTTATACCTGTCACGCAATACTTTGAAGTGAACCATCTAATCAGAGCGCAGCGTTTGCGGGGGTGTTGCAAAAGTTTGAGGAAGCGCGATAAATGTAATTTCTGCAAACCATAGCGTGTCCAAGTTCAATGTGCATCCACGTGATTATGGAGTTTGTGATTATAATTAAACTTATAGTTAATGGGTTTTTCTCAAAATAAATAACAGACGATAAAGGAATGCTTAAAAATTTGTTGTATGATAATTTCCTAAGAGGTTTTACAGCTTTCTCTATACTTCAACAAAAATTAATCTAGAAATTTTATGCAAAGGTTAAGAATGGAACCCTCCGGCGTGAAATCATATACTGTACCAGAGTAAATGACGAGTAAGAGCAAACAGTAGCTACTGTAGTTCAGACGTTACGACTACATTATGTACTGGAACAAGTAATAGGTTTATTCCATGCTTAAAAGAGAAGAAAACGAAACGTTTCGGCCGTGGAGCCTTCTTCAGGGGTCAATTATGTACATTATGTACTGTTTAAACTTTGGTAAGTGCAGGTCATTATAATTTGGAGTATTTAGACAGAAACGAATAATGTATAGCACTCTTGAAGACAGGGTGCTGAGTTCCATTATTTAATCACTAGTGGGAGACTGTAGAAGAAAAAAAAAACATTTTGCATTAAGTTCTGGATTTGCAAGTAACCAAACAAGTGTGTTAATGACAAGTCACTTTTTAGTAATATTTGATGAAATTAACAAAATTGTGTGTATGTCCTAAGGTGACTTAATACCCCTTTGGTACCTTATAATAAAGCAGTCTTTTACAGGGGGAACAGATTCAAAGGTTTAAATAAAGACAATCATAGATTGAAATGTGCTGCAGAAAAATGCCCCTCCCTTGGAGGCAGTGGCACATACAGTATGTGGATTCACCTTAAAATGTGGAGTAGAGCACAAAAGGGAGGAGAACACATTCATGGGTGATGGGTGACAAGGCCTTCTCCTGCTATGCCCCAGAGCTCTGGAATTCTATCCCCAAGGATATCAGAGAGTCACCTTCCATCAGCACCGTCTAATCCACACTCAAAACCTTTTGCGTTAGAAAGGCTACAGTTTGATTTATCCTATTCTGGCCTGTCCTATTCTGCACTATTCATGTTGAAGGTGTGCAAGACTCTGGGCTCTAGAAAGTAGATGTCACACTGTAAGATTGGCAGGATGGACAGCTTGTGGCACAGCTAGCTCATCTACTCTTCTGCTAAAGGGATTATTAGTGTAACATGGATTGATAGACAATCAAGAAATCAGGAACGATATACAATTAAATAAATTAAATAAATAAAAAGTTATTAGAAAATGTGTTCTTGAGTAAGTTTTTTTTTTCTTTGGGCATGCATATCTTCCCCAATCCAGTTATTCAATTTTATGTATTAAATAGAGGTCTATATGCTATCATTTACAGTTACAGTGTTATTCATAAAACTGCTATTTTATAGTAGAAATATATGTGCAGGATTTAGATTTAGGTTTATTAAAAGTGATAAGTATATTGCAGATGCTAATAAAGGGCAAATTATAGTTGCTTTACACAATATGCTTATCATAAAGCATATATATAATTTTAAATATACAGTATATAATAATGCAGATCAGAATTATACCAAGCCTCCTATTTCAGTTTAATATGTAAGAGATAAAAAGGGTAAATGAGAGATTATTTGAGTTTCTTCTGCCATCTAGAGATAAAACATAAAAATACAATTCAAATGTGTCTTTAAGGCAGCGGTCCCCAGTCTTGTTCTAGGGATTCACACACCTGCTATCTTGAATTCCAGTTATATAAATGAACCCTTATTTCACCAAATAATATGTGAAAATAATAAGGTTAACTTTACCTCTTTTTTCAGTTCCTAAATATGTTGAAGTTTGCCTTTGATGGCCTGGAATTACTGATTGAGGAGAGGCTCAATGTAAAAAAAAGTCCTCTTTTTTAGGCAGCAGAGTGACCACTGCCCACATGCAACTGAGCAGCAACTACACAAAGAGCGTGGAGAAGCGGAAAAAAAAATCCAGCATCTCCAAAAAGCACAGTAGAAATCTGCTGGTTGACCGTTAATATCTGGAGCTTTTCTGTTGAACAGTCCCTTAAGTGCAGCAGAAGGCTCCTGCATCATTCCATCCACGTCCTTGCCAATTGAAGACCCATGTGTGAATCAACTCAATATCTGCTTCACTAGAGAACAGCATTTTGTTTCAATAATACTGAAACAACTATAAAAATAGATGCGATATAATATAGCAAGATAAAGAACATCCCCTCAAACCTCAGCCCAAATGTACTGCCTTGTATTCGTGTAGTCATTTAAAATGTGTGTCAGATCCTACCCTGCCAGGACATTCCCAAGAGTCTGCGCAAACAAAGCTCAAAGACTGAAAACAGTAAAGCCCAGGAGGTTTCGTTTATTAAGCCTATTTAAGACATTAAACAACAACCACAAAAACACCCAGCTCACCTATCTCCATGTCTACACTGTGTATACCAAACCAAGACTTAAGTTCACCCATGTGAGAATATGCATTACTACACTCTTAATCAGTTAACTAATAATAACGTCATTAATGCATACTGAGGCTATCTACAAGCAGTTTAGAAAACATGTGGCGGCCTCTAGTGTCAGATCGCTAAAAATACTGCCAATTTTTACAAGTGGCCTGGCACAGTGCAATAATATTCAGTTCAGTTTATTTTACATTTGCACAAGTGCAATGGAATGCTTATGCAAGGAAATGCGTATTATCTTCTGTTTATAAACTGAATATGTATATGTTATTAAATCTTGCAAACTGTTTACTTCCATTTTAAGTGTTCTTTACTGCTGTAGCACTGGAAGACTGGAAGTGCTCTTGTATTATCTCACCATACAGTAAGCTACAGTAATCATAATCGATTATTTATTTAGAAATTTTTCTTGGTGTTCCCAAGGACTTTTCTGATCCCACTACAACTGACCAGTTTTAAGATCCCTGCCCCCTAGTTCCCTAGTTTAAATACTCCTTAATTATACTACACATACTTCCCCCAATACATCAGTATGCTTATCAAACAAGTTGAACCTGTTCAGGTCTTACCTGTTACAGAAAGACCTTCAATTCCCAATAACTGTAAACCCCTCTTTTCTGTACCAGTCTCTCAGCCAGGTGTTAAATCTCTATATTTCCTCTTGCCAAATGAGGAAATGCCGCTAAGGCCTCATACGGCTATTGCTTTAGCCTGTTTATTAAATACCCTTAAATTCTTCAATTAGATTATCTTTATCAACCCATCCCAAGGTGTAGAAAGGGGATTAAATGTTTTGTTTATATTTGATGTCTTTTTTTTTACCACTTAAGTTTTACATGCAGAGATCACCAAGAGAAGAGTGTGAGAAAAGATACATTTGATAAGTTACAACATGTAGTTGTCAGATGTTTTATTGTGCCAGGCCTTGTTTATTTCTGCTTCAAGTGTGAAGACATCCCCTTCATGGTGGTACTTCCCTAGAGTCTTTGTTAGAGTCTGCCACTGGTTGTCCCCTTTTATTTTACCTTCCCTCATCCAGCAGCTGGGGATTTAATCTTCACTGTGTTTTAGCACAGACAGACCCCATTTTGCTTCAAATTCAAAACAGAGCCCTAACCCTTTTGTGAAGCACTAATATACAATTACGCATAGTAGGAAGAGTAGCCATTGCTACTCACACCACTTTAACCAAGTTAAAGCAGAGGCAGCCTTATGTGTTGGCACCACTTTGTTTTTTCCTCTGAGGTCTGGATACCAAAAAGGTTCTGAATGAGAGGAAGCCATTGAGTCCATTACAATCATTTGGGTCTACTAGTTAATGACCCCGAAATCTGTAATGTTTGTACTGGAAACAAGATCCCCAAGTATAAAATATCCTCGGGAAAGGGGCACTTTTGTCAATCAAACTAACCACTCAAAATGATGTTTCTAGGAGGTGGAAGGAAACTAGTGCAACAAGCAAAAAACTGGGAGTACCCCACACTGTCAAGTGCCCAAAGATGGAACTGAACCCAAGGACCTGGACCTGTGAGGGAGGAGTATTTACTTCCATGTCCTAGAGATGCATATAAAGTAGACAAATGCAACAGAATGTAAAAGAGACATATGAACGATTAGCAACCTACATATTTACAGTGGGTTAAAACGTCAGTATTAAATCACAATCACACAAATTAAGAGTATTCTTAGGAAAACAACTACATTTTGTGTGAATTATATCACAGGTACTTACAAAGTAGAACAGACAAACACAGAGTAAGGGTCATATAGACTGAAAGACAAAGCCCAAGAGTGTTGACATTCATGTCCTTGGTTTGACAGCATAAAAATCACTGTTGGCACAATATATCCCCAACCATGGGTGAAACTTGCATAACTGAAGTTAAATCAACAAGACCTGCTTCGTTGTTTAGTTTCATACTTTGAACCTCTATTATTTATAAAAGACAGAAACCTAGCATAAATTGATTTAAAAATACCTGTATATTCCTAAGTAAAACAATATAAAGCATATTTCCAGACTGTTTCAGTGCTATATTAACGCATGTTACATTATGAAGACTGTTTACTTAAGGTCCGAGATTATATAGGTTAATATATTTAAACATAACGAGTGTTTATTAAAGATTTTTTTTTACTTCAGCTTTCCTAAGTTTTCGGGCGTTCGTTCGAAACAAATGTATCTAGTTAAGAAGACAAACATGGCAAATTCAGTTTTGGTAAATATTTTTTTAGGTACTGAATTTCTTTTGAAATACATTCATTCCGACCCATTACATGAGGAGGCATTTAAGGGATTCATTTATACAGTACACACAATAAATGTAATCTTTTAATCTTCTTCTTCTTCTTTTTCACAGCCTTAGTCCCAGACTGTCCTGGGGTCAGCTTGCTTTGTGTTCTTTGCAACCATGGTTTTGGCAAGATGGTTTTACGTTGGATGCCCTTCCTGACACAACCCTTTTAGTCGCCTCTTACGACAGGCAGGGATACCCAGGAGGTATTCTGATCCCCCTCCCGAGGGAAAATCTTTTAATCGTTCCTGTATAAAAAATATTCTTTCAAAGTTTCTACTTTCTCGATATATTTATGCCAAGAAAGAAAAATGTATGTTGCCATATACAATCCTCCAAAATGACAGAAAACATTGGAGTTTCATTTTTGGAAAAGTTGGAAAAGTACTCTTAGGTCACATCCTTGAAAAGCTTTCTGTATGTATTAATTTTGTTGCTGAGAATGACCGATAATGTATTTGTTTATTGTTTGTGTATAATTATACAGAGGTTACATGTTAGAACTTTGTTGTTCCAATGTTGTTGTTAAAAACACTTCATAAGCATAAACATATAATCCGTTCCAGTCGATTAGTTTCATATTACTATAAACGTATGGCAAAAAATGACTATTAAACTGATAACATTTCTGCCTTGTCGTAAAAACGAAAATGCGTCGCTACTCGAATAAGCGTTGCGAAATACAGCTGTGACTGCAGCAGTCCTATTGGTCGACAGTGCAACTCCCATTAGACTTTCATAGGTCTAGGGTGGAAGGATCCCTGGAATAGAACACGGTACAAAAAGGTTTATTTAAAACACTGTCTTCTGCAGTTCATATAGGGACGACACTGACACCCACAGATCTCCGTGACAGATTCGAACCTCCTGTGTTGTGGTGGGTCCTTCTATTACATTTTTTTTTTTGTGTTTGTAATTACCCTATGATAGGTAATGACCGTGGTGTCTGTGATATTTGCCATTTAAGGGGATTTCCTATTACAACTGACAATTTAAAGTCTATGAGTTATCACTTAAAATGGGACGACATTTAAACCTCGATAGCTGTTGCAAATGAACCTGCTAATCTCAGTAGGGAACAGGTTTAGCAATAGACATGAATTGCAGAAAATTATCTCTGCGTTGTAAGAACGCTGTTTATGAGAGATAATGTTTATTTGCTATGGATTACATTATGTAAATTTAATAACAAATATTTTATATTCATTTTCTGTTCACAAGAAATAGCGTTATAGTTTCTAAAAGGAAAAGCGTGCATTTATTGCAATGTGCCCTCAAGCAGAGTTAGTCGAGAACCTAGAACTTCAAGAACTTGTATAGGCTCAGAAGTTCGCTTTGTATAAATATTAATTATACTTTCGGTTATCCGTGTACAGTTATTTAGTTATACAATATCACAATAGGGCGGCACAGCAGTGCTGTGGTTAGCATTGGGGTCCTTGGTTCGATTCCCAGGGTGCTATCTGTGTGGAGTTTTTTATGTTCTTCCCATGTTTGGGTGGGTTTCTGCTGCATGTTTTGGTTTCCTCACACAGCCAAAACACATAAGTTACTTTGCTTCTGGGAACACTGGCCTAGTTTGAAAGTGCTTGTTTGCGTCTGTGTGTGCCCTGCAATGGACTGGCATCCTGTTTTGCACCTGTTGCTTGCTGAGATAGACTCCAGCTCCCCTGCCACTTGCAATTGGAAAAAAGTGATTAGACAATGAATGGAATATTGCAATAGAGATTATATTCTACAAAGGGTTTGACCTATGGCCAGAAAATCAATTGTAGCTGCAATCAGCAGTTACTTTTTTATATAAAATACAAGGAGAACAGTGCAGATTATCAGAGTCCTTTTAAAGTACAGTGTAGTCTACTTTAGCAACCATGACTGTCTTGAAGTTGCTGATCAAGGATAGTGCCTTGATGCTGACTTACAACAATACTTTTATTTTGTGTACAATGGCATGGTTCTAGAATATTGTGGTGTTTAAATATGTCAGTAAAGAATTTAACAATGAAGTACACAGCACAATGTTCACAGGCTTTAGTTTTATACATTTATAGTTTAATAGGCAACCAACAGGCAGACATCCCCAGGTTAACAAAAAGAGGGCAGCCAAACACATTGGCTACCATCAGCTATCATCATGCAAAGGGGTGACATGGAAGACACCAAAATTCCAGGCTTGTCATGTTCTTACTGGGACTAAGGGACTACTTTCACTCCTTCCCTCCTGCTCGTGGAGGTAGGATGATGCCAGTGATGGTGATTAAGATGATGAAGATGACCGTGTTGGCATTTTTCATCCTCATTCGTGTATTTGTGCTCTGACCTACATAGTTTACCCACAGGTTCCCATCCTTGCTATCGGAAACAGGCTGAAAATAATGTACCAGCAGCATCCTCTGGTGGCAAAAGAGACATCAGCAGTGTATCTTATTCTTTAGAGTCACATGTGAAACGGAGCCTCCTTATTCCAGCACCACTTACAGTACGTTCTAATAGGAAAGGTAGGTAAGTAAGGTCCCCTTTTCAGGCCATAAAGGCCCATGGGGGAATGGGGGGCAAGGGGCACCTTTTTTCTCAACCACGTGATGTGGTCAGCATCACGCTCCGGCCGGCCTATTAACCCCGGAAGGATTAACCCCCGGTACTCACTTGGAAAGCAGGCTGAGTGGACCTGGGAGCCATCTGGAAGGAATTAGAGCAAGATACATCGCTTGCCCCTACCTGGGATTGAACCCGGGACCTTCTGATCAGGAGCTAGACACACGTTCTAAAAGGAGCAAATCTAAATGTATTGTAATGTTTCTGTTCTTGGTATGATTAATATTCTCAATGTATATTTATAACTGTTTTCATCAGTTACTAGAGCAGTGCAGTATGCACCCAACAAAAAACATTTAAAAGAGGGTAAACTTGTCAAGGTGCATCACACTCCTGTTCTTTTCACTGTACTGATGTGCAGTTGTGCTCAGCTGATGACTTTGTTACTCCAATGTATGAAATTCATTTCAGAAACAGGTTAATCTTTAAAAAACCTGCAGACACTGTAGCTATGCTATGTTATTTGTTTCAATAATATTTAACTATGTTCTAGATTGTACACTGTGTACTATGAGGTTTGAGCACATTGGTGTTATTTTTATTGATTATTGATCTGAAGAGTGAGACCTTGTAAATCACTGAACCCTGAACTTTTTACTTCATGAACTATTTCCAGAGCTGCATCAGTTGAACTGCTTCTCGCTCTGTAGGCTCTGTACATTCTGTACGCTCTGTAGTGCTATCTGTAGATCCAAAACATGGAGTTATTCTTTGGGTTGCTGCTATTTCTTGGTAGATGGCTTTTTATAGTACAATATGTCTACAAAAATGAGTAATTTAAGTGAAAATTTTCCCTGTTAATATGTAGACATTGGAAATGTAGCGTTCAAATAATCATTGGTTCAAACGAACAGAATAGTTTATAAATATATACTGTACCTAAGTATTTTTTTTTCATAATGCCTGTACCTACATATTTATCAAGCACACCCAATGAAAAATATAAATGATCATATTTCCTTTCTTCCATTTTAAAAAATGGAAGAAAGGAAATATGATAGTTAAGGGCTGTGAAAGGACAGTTAAGGGCTGTGAAAGAGCAACGGGCTCAGGGCAGGATACACCCTGGACAGATCACCAGTCCATCACAGGGCGGACACACAGACACAAACATGTACACACTCACACCTAGGGCCAATTTTCCTGGAGGCCTACTGTAACCTACTGTACCAGGATGTCTTTGGCTTGTAGACTGAAGAAACTGGCGCTCCTAGAGAAAACCTGAGAAAAACATGAGCATGGAGAGAACATACAAATTCCATGCAGATATCACCCCAGGTCTGAAAGTGAAGCCAGGGCCTCATCACTGTGCCACCATGCCACCCTAAATAATCATTTTTGAAATGTAAAATTGTTGTATAATTGAAAACAAAATCAAGCTCATGAACCATTAAAAGGGGAGGAGAGGTGTTTATAGAATAAAAGGGCTCCAGTCTGGCTTTTCTCAAACTGTCCAAGAAATTAATCACTGTGGTACTCCCATTTACAACCTAACAAGATAGTGTTGGATAAAGAATTAAAATATTTGTATAACATGTATTTGAACATAAAAAATGTATATATTATTAATATATTGGTTGAAGTAATAACAATATGACATTTTAGGATTTAAATACAAGATGCGTGTTCTTAAAGGATGTATAGTAGGTGGGTGAATGAATACATACCGCATTGTCATAAGAACAGAACTAATTATTTATATCGAATCAGAATAAATTATTAAAAAAATGATTTGTCCTACACAGGACAGAGTTCTTGGAGAAATGTTGATGTATCGTTGACCCAGAAAGTCACAGTCCTGCGGGTTTTATATGTATTTCTTAAACCAATTTATAAATAATTTCATTTTGACCACTTGAACGGGTATTTTCTTTAATTAGGTAGGTCAATGAAAAAAACCAACAATACCCTGTAAGGACCACAGGTGGACATTTCTCGCTTTAGTAAACCAATGAACCTACTAAATTGATCACAACCTGCATTTCAAATCTTTACGAGGTGATGATAAAAGAGAGATCTGTAAGGACGATGACTCATGAAGAGTAGGACTGGTTATTCTACATCATGACATGAGAAAGAAAGTCTCTGTCCCTTTAAGAAGTACCTTTTTTTCTAACTTGCGTGCTTTTCAGATCATGGCGGATGAGAAGCGGTTTAGCGGGGATTCATCTCCAGTTTCAGAGATATCCTCTCTCGGTAAGGCTTTGTCGCACACCAGCTTGGATCGCTTGGAGTCTGATGGATTGCAATTCCAAGCGGCCCCGTCTCGTACTGGTGGGACCTCGACTTGCCGAAGGAGGAGGCTGTCTAGCGCGCAGAGTTCGGACTCTTTGGAAGGACCTGTGAGTCCAGCTACAGAAGCTCGGGTATTGGTCATCAACACAGGAGGGACTATCGGCATGATGTACCATGAGAACGGTAAGACAGTTGCGGACTTATTTACACCTGCAGTCTGGTTTTAGGAAAACAGCTGAGTTTAAAATTTGAAGATGCAAATAATATGAAAATACCAGCCTTTTTTTCTAGTCATGCAGTAATTCTTTATTCCTTCTAAGTGTGATCACAATTTACGATATTTAGTGTATTTTTTAAAGCAGTCGGTATCAAAAAGCATAGTGTGTCCGAATGCATTTTGAATTTGCTACAATCTCCATTGCGATTCTCTTTCACATAAAATGGTGACGTGGTATATTTTTGCTTTTATCTTTTTTTTGTCAAACCTGGTATGTACAGTAGCACGTGGCTAGCTGTCTAAATGGTTGTTTTCCTGGTTCAATCGATTTGTTTTGCAAAGGTAAACCCAAACTACCCTCAAATGAAACGTAAGCAAACGCGAAACACTAGGCTTTTAGGGATTCCAGACTTGTGAAAGAGTCTCCTTTTGTTGCTGTTTCCTGTGATATTTAAGATGAAAGGAAGTCGCTACTGTTACATTGCATTCTCAAACTTCTGTTTGAAATAGTGCTAGACCTGGATTAGGATGAATAATTAATTATATTAAACGCCGAAAAGTATTCTTTCAAATTTTCTGTCAAGTTTATTTCACATCCTTTATCATGAAATAATTGTTACATATTCATCGCTGTTTAAAATAAACAGCACAGAAATGTCCTAATTATGTTTTGTTGACAGAGTTTTGGTCAGTTTTTTTTACTTTGGTGGGTATTTTTATTACGTCGTAAAGAAAAAAAAGTCAGACATTTTCTTGCACCATTTTCTCTCCAAGTATTTTAAATCCTGTATATGAGCTTTTGAAGGTTTTAAAAGTTCGTCATAATTTGCATTCACCCTATTTCGCTTATTTTACTATTATAGTCCCCGAGCAGAAAAGGTTCTACAGAAAGACATTAGTTTATACTTTAAAACATTTCCCATCATTGACTTCCATACTTCCGACAGAAGTACCATACTTAATTTCCTCAGTCAAATTAGTTCTCTGTGAGGAATGACTGTAATACTTTAGGAGAGTTTTTTTTTTCATTTGAACCACCTTCCCTGGCCAGAACAATCTCCAGATCTAAATCATGTGGGGGGAAAAAGGTAAAATTGGTATCAAGTTTGATGGAGTTTGAAAAAAAATTTGGAAAATTGTGTTGTGGTCAGGTTAGACAAAGCGTTGACATTTGGTGAAGACCCAATACGGCACATCTCTTAAGTCAACCCCATCTCTATTGTCAAGCATACAGGTGGTAGCATCATGCTATGGGAATGCATTTCCTCCCCAAAGATTACAAAGGTTGCTAGGCTTGAAGGAAGAATGGACAGAGAAAAGTACAGGCAAAAGCTAAAGGAAAACATGTTTAAGGCTGCTGAAGACTTAAAACTAGTAATTATTCAGCAGGACAATGATCACCAAATCACCAGGTCAAGACTTAAGTATGTCAATTTTAAGTGTGTAAGGTATGTCCTTGAGTGGCTCAGTCAAAATACGGACTTGAATCTAAGAGAAAGTCTGTGGAAAGACTGGAAAATTTCTGTCCAACAGCAATCCTCAAACCACTTGAGAGCTCTTGAGCAAATCTGGCATGAGGAATAGGCAAATATTGCACCAAGCCAATTTGTATAGTTTTTTGGAGGCTTACCTAAAAACACTTGTGGCTGTAATTGCGGCCAAAGGTATTTCCACCAAATTTTGAGTTCACAGATCTTTTTATTGAGATTTAGTATAAGTTATCTTGCCCTTAGTCCTCAGTTTGAGCATTTGGGTTTAAATATAATTTGAATATTAATAAATATTTTAGATTTAATATTTTTTTATTATAGATTGAAAACATGTTTGCATCATTTTGCAAGGCACTGTATTAATGTGACATTTTTTCAAGTTTGTTTTACCGTGTAATTGAAATACTTCTTCTGGATTTGACTGATGTACTGTAATTGCCCTGGCTAAACTTGGAGAATAGAACCTTCTTTGGGAACCCAGAGTCTGACATCCTGATGACACGACCAACCCAATTGTGCTGATTATAATCACACTTTCAGTACCTGTGGTGCTGCTTAGGACAGAACACGGATTTTGGTGCATCTGTCTTTTCTCTTTATATATAAACTCTTCAGCAAACAGCATGGTGTTTTGATGCCAATCCTTTCAAGTGTCTTCTCTGTGTTTTCCATATTTCAGCCCTGCCTTTATCATTTATCCCCTGCCTATGATCATTTTGACATAATTTCTCAAGGACATAAATGCAGTTTGTGCATGATCCCACCTTTACAAAATCTGAAATGGATTATACTGCTGTGCTGTGGAAATTATTTTTTTATTTTTTATTTTTTGTGTTTTACATCCATATTTGAAACTGATTCTCTGAGTTTTGTTTCAGTTTTGGAGGGTCACTTCCTCCTCACCTCTGTTATTAAAACTACATGACATAAGATGACTCAGATGATGTTTTAGGCTAATTCTGGACATAAGCCAGGTTTTAGGATTGATTAATTTTAGTTAGCCAAACATAACTGGAGCCAAACACAACTGGAGTAGGGAAAGAATCTGGGATTGAGTCTACATTTGAATCAATATTACTGCTCTGGAACCTTTTTTCTGGTGTTCCTAAATAAAATACTCCTCCTCTGTTTAATCAGGCTGACCACTCTGGCCTGATTTGCTAAAAACTATTAATGTCTCCTAGATGTCTTGAGAATTTGGGATTCATAGTTTATTTCCATTCATTTTTTGTACATTTCCACGCTTCCTCATGCTTTTTATGCTTCAGCAACCCCTGTGGTTTTGTAAACGATTTAGATGTGAATCAATGATGAAGATAGGTAACATTAATAGAAATTGCTGAAGATGCTTGGGAAAAGTTCATGGGGTTTAAATTAAGCCTGTAAATTAACTTTACAGGGGGAATTGAAGGCAGCTTAAAAAAGTTCTTATCCCATTACGTAATTAGTAAATTCAGATTATATGAGGAAACATAAAAACGCTTTTATTCAAATTCCAAATTTGCATACTGTTCAATAATGAAAATAATTGAACAATATATAAAACATTATTAAAGTCAGTCATGAAAATAATGAAAAATGTGAAGTTATTAAAATATTCTTGATAAATTAATAATAATTCTGACCACTTATACAGTAGTTCGTTTATGGAACTATTTGAATTTCCTTTTGTAATCTGCCAGTCAGAGTTTGTGAGTAATTAATAGCTTTGTCTGGCTCACAATAATAATCACTAATTGTCAAAGGTACATGACCCTAAAACTGTTTTCACTGACAGTTTTCTTAGACGGTACTACATTTGTAGTCTTTCTTGTGATTACTATGATATGAGCAAATATTCATTTTTTCTTTTTGCCTTAGAGTTAAATTTTGGTATTTCTTACAGTTAAATGTAGGGTATTTTCTATACATAGAGAGGGAAAAAAGTAATAACATGCAGGTCTACTGTCCTCTCAGACAGTACTAGACTGTGCATTTATTAATGGGATTTTCCTCTTTTTGGCTTTGTTAAATCAGTTGAGGTTGATTTCTTTCAATGGCTGTAGGAAATCTTATCTCCCTAATGGAAATGACTAAAGATTAAGCTTGGACTATGATGAGTTTGCTGAACATCTTTTATTAAAAAGCTGGAGGTAGACAACCACTGGCTCAGGTTTAAGGCTTAATATAATTTTAAAATGTTGTTTCCTAAAAGGCGTATTTGTAATGTATTGTGCTGGAAAAAAGACATTGGCAATGAACTTGCACTGTGAGTGAGATGGTTTGATTTTCAAACTGCTGCTACAGAGACGACACGAGGACAGTTCTATATTTAGATTTGGTAACATTTTAATCCTAGGGTTGTGCATGCTTGTGTTTCATATTACTTCATAATCTCCTTCTGTTTCATATTCTAACAGGCAACGTGTCCTGCCACTTTTACTGTCTTTTGTGCTAGATCGATACTTATAGAGGCACAATTGATTTTAAAAAAAACAACAGATTTCATGTTTAGCAGCCACTGTTAAAAAAAAATCTCAGTAGACCCTTTTTAGAGGAAGGAATTTCTTTCACAGCCTAGGTGATGGAGGAAACATTAAATACAATGATGCAATTTATTAAAAAAATACATATTTAAACTGTGTAAGATCACATGTCATAGGTGTATAATGAAATAAACCGGAATTTATAACAAAAAACTATGCAATCGTATACTGCTTTCAATCCAGGCTTGATCTGGAATTCCTTTAAAAAATCATTATTTTTTTTTCCAAGCCACATTTTTCTTTCCACTAGGGGGAGAAATAACATCAGCAATAACAAGCACCTAATCAGCTTTGGCGTGAATAGGTGAAAGGTTTTTCTTTGAGTTCTAACGTTCAAATCTTCCTTGATCTTTTCTGGGGCATTGCAAAAGGTTCACTTATCCTTTGATATCACATTGATATGATATTTCTAACCTCTATTAAATTGTAAGAGAATGTTTTAGGAGTTATTGAATTTGGTATGGTGAGAATGCCAGAAAATGTATTGTATATGAGCCTTTGCACATACAGTATTATTTTGAATATTCTACTTGCACGTTTGCTTTAGTTAGAATTTAATCTGTCCTGCACTCAGTGCATCAGCTCTTTTTTAAGTGTCTGGGAGAATGCACTCATCTTTAAACTGTCTCTCCACTCTTTGCAGTGCTGGCCCCTCAACCTAATGCACTTGTTAAGACTTTACGCAAGCTGCTCATCCTGCATGACGAGACCTACGCCAGGCAGACTTGTCTCTATGACTATTATGACCCCCCGGAGAACACTATGGTCCTGCCGTACGTATAAATTTCTCGACCCTTTAAGCTGGATTATCAGTCTTTTCCAGTGGTGGAAAATAATTTTTGAAACAGGGTTCTTTAGCTCCATTCCTTCTGGGACACAGGGCTTTACAGATTTCAGGCCATCTGATCTGCTCTCATCTAGTCAATTTTACTTATTGTTTATCAACCTTTCTGCTAGGCCATAGACAGGCAGTAATTAAAAAAAAAGCCTCCTTACAACAGTACACCTTAAAACAAATTTGTCTTTCAAGGCTCCTGTCCTACACTGAACACATTTATTTAATTGAATAATTTTCCCATATGGAAGAAAGGGACCTTTCTCAATTTTTTAACCAGTATGAGCGCTGAATTCTTATAATATTTATTTTACATTGGTGTAATGTTTTTTTCCACATTATTAGCTATGCAAGAACACAGTAACTAAATTGAGTATCATTATCAAGATCTGTAACTAATATTAACAAAACTGCAGAAGTAGAAGTCGTATGGAAGGATGCCCAATATGAACCTTAGGTGTTATTTTATAGTTGGTCAGTGTCTGTTTTCCATTTACCTAAATTTGTAAATAGTAATTAATTTCTTTAAGATGATTGAAGGGTTGCCAAATCTGAGGCATTTTAAACTTTTCTTGCAATGTAGCACATTATTTAGTATGTTTCAGTTTCTGTTTCTGAGTTTTTAAACCTTCATATTTGTGTTTGAAAGTGTAACAGCAGGGGTGTCAACCGTACAGTTCAGTGGCTGGGACCACCCCCATTGGATAGGCCTATATGGGAGTCGCTGTCAGTGACCTGGAATCATTTCTTATCTAATCTGAATGTGTATAACTAACACACCAAGAAGACACACCCCTTGTGGTTCTCTGCCTTTGTCCAATTGTGGTAACTGTCTTTGATGCTGTCATACATAGCATTTGAAAAGGGTGTGTCTTTGCACCTAAATAGTGCGTAAAAAAATGATTGACACTATGGGACCTGCGCACACACTTCCTCTAAACTACTCAATTTTTGGAGCCAATTTATTGCCTGATCCACCTGTTGGTCTATCTGAAACTGTACTTAAGATTATGATGTCAGAAGGATATTTTGAACATAATAATCGCCTTGTTATTGTTATATAACAGAATAAAACAGAAACAAATAATACGGTTTGGAAATAGGGCATGCTCGTTTTGTTCTTGCCAAAGAGCAATAGCAGTAGTTATAGAAGTGAATATATTGTTTTTCTAATATAGTTATCTAGTAATAGTTCCACATTTTCAGTTATTTCATAATGTTATGGTACATCCCTTTAATCTGGTCTTTTGCCAGTTACGGTTCCTTGTTAAAAACACTAAAACTCCACTAATTACGGAGAAACAAGTCGAGCTGTTTCTCACTGATAAGCTATGTTAGTTTTATCATTCACTCAAGCAGAATGTGCTGGTGATGCTTATTTTCTTTGCTTTTATAACTCCTGAAGCACATGCTGACATTACTTTAAAATTATTATTTTAAATGATAAAAATCAATAAGTAAACAATATGAAAAGGGAAGTAATTGCAAATAAAAAATTCTTCAATGTATTGGCAATTTGCAATCAAGCCTTTGTATAGTAAGGGGTGTATGTAGCTGTGCATTTATTTTAGCCAACTGTTGAACAAAATGTCCTGGCTATATTATTTTGATGAACAGATATTTATGTAGTGTAAGATAATCAGAATTGTGATCTTTTAATTTTTTTCATTTTGTAAAGTTTTTAAACTCCCATATTCAGTGGGTATAGTTGAAGTTCTGCTAAATGTATAACTAGTGAAGACACAATAGATGCTGAATACATTTTAAAGGGAGCTATGGTGCTGTAATATAATGACCAAAAATGTAGAACACTGCACATAATTACTATATAATGGTTGTGCTTAGTACTTTGAAATTTTATGGTACGTATGGCCCATGTGAAGTACATTAAAATTAAATGTGGCCCACCATAGCAAATGAGTTTGACACCCCTGCCTTACAACCTTTGGGTCTTTAATTATTGGGCATCTGTATGGAAAATAAACTACTAAATTCCCATCTATATAAGATGCAAAATCACCACTGGAGATTTCACTAGAAGAGTGGTCATCCATCATCCTCGAGAGCCACAATCTTAAATCAAGAGCTTGCAAAGGCTTGTGATAAACAATCTCTATAAAGTTTTGATACAAGTAGAAAGTTATTTGCTTCAATTAAGTCAGGAACAGTCAGCTGTAGTCCCTAAAAGCTATAGGCTGTTTGTAATCTCATTTCAAATTATCTGTAAACATCTTAATTAAACAGATAAAAACAGAAGTATTTAAAAAATGATGAGTACAAGGTGGCCTATAAAATCTCCTAAATGGTGGCTTTTTGGGACCATGGTTGATCACCCCCACACTATAGTTTTTCTGAGAAACATTAAGATGTAATGATATCCGCTTATTCCTCAATGAGTGGTTTTCCTCCTAATGTGATTATTGAGCACCTTGGGATTTTGTTTTAATCATATTATTTACCTTTTATTAAAGGCACAAAGCCATTTTATAATGTATATAATACACTCAGAGCTGTGCTTTAGCTAGTACGCAGTAAGATCTTTAATTAAAAATTGTACATTAAGTGGCTTTGAATCCCATTCTTAATATGCATTGATCATTCCATTTGAATTCCCTTTGTACCTTTAGGGAAGCTGTTTCATAGATTATAGTTGGTTTTCTTCTAAACATCTTCTGTTTCACAATCAGTGAGCCAATTTTTTAAGTCTTTTAAACTTCCTTCTTAATGCAACACCTACATGTCAAGCATATGGAAGACGATATCCTCAGATACTTGATTTCTGAAGACTATCTTCCTTGCATAAGAAATCTTTTATAGATTGCCAGTGCTTAATGGGATTTATATTTGACCCAAATAAGAGCAGTTAAAATCGGAACATCCAGACAAATTTTATGTTCACAGACTGTCAATATCTGACAGGTACACGGTAAAGTTTTACTTCAATTGCTGGAAACAAATATTCTAAAGTGTGTTTCCTTCTGACACAAAATCTTAAATATTTTCCATGTATTTATTTAACAGGAGTCCAGTACACCATGATGATGGATTTACAAAAGGGTCCTGTTGTATTACTGGTAGTTTTTATGTGCTTGCTGTTGTGTAAATCTGGCTTGGAGATGCAATGCTTTGTGTCTACCTGATATACCTTAATGCTTTGCAAGAGGATGAGTGGAGATTTTTTCAATGATTTTGTGTAGATTTGTGACTGATCTAAAATAAACTCTAAATGAGCATTAAAGAGATGACCACTTAAAATGTGTTTTAAATCTAAACATGTGTTATTATTTTTTTTGTTTTACAGCTTTTATTATATTTTTCAAAAGAGCCAGCAGGCCCATTATTCTCAATATGGGAAGTGTTTTGATGCTGGATTTGAGCTCAATGGCAAAAATATTTGGTCTTTGGATGTTAAACTTGTATCTCCTCCAAATGATTAAACTCCCTAAATTTGTAATGGAGAAAAACTTCAGACTTAGTATGAAGACTTAGTATTACACACAGTAGCAGTTATGCTAGAGCTGTCCATGTTGAATTTTTCTGATCTCCTGCAAATGTTCAAATAGTAAAATAAAACAGATTTGTAAAGCTTGAATTGAAAAGCAGCGAACACAGTCTGACTTATGTTAACAGTGAAGTGGTTGAGAGTCTTTTAAACTGCTGATCTCTACTATGGCCCTGTGTGCGTCTGTACTGATATAACCCCCAATAGCCACGGAGGAGCAAAGCATCTCCTGGCCATATGGGACAGAAGCAGCTGTGGCAGCTTCCTGAGCATTATCCTCTGATATAACACAATCCATGCTGTTTTCCACAGCGTGGGGGTGGAGAAAGCGCCTGCACATACTAATCTGGGGAGATAGAGAGGAGGCCTGGAGTGCAGACTGTGTCCTGTCTGCTTAAGGCTGCTCCAGGCAGGCCAGAAGGCCCCAACCCAAGAACAGAAAAGCACACAGGGGGTACAGATAAGGAGACACCAAACTGTTTCTCTAATTAAAAGAGGGCAATGCTGTACGAGTGAATGTGTTCCGCATCCTGTTCATACAAGTACACTTCACCTTCTTCTCTTAACACTGTGCCTCCTTTGCTAATGGCAAAGCCTCTTGATAATGGCCACATGTCACCTAATTTAGACAGGGCTGCTGTCAATTAAGTGGCGGCACACAAATAGCCTTTACAGGTACAACACTTTTATGACTCGACACATTTCTGTTCCATTTTATTTTTTCACATCAACGTTGGTATGGCACTATAGTGTCTTCCACCTAGAAAGCAGGAGCGGTATTTTAAAAAATATTAAACTTAGTGTTTTATTGTAAAAATGCAGGGAAGTCATAGATACATTTTCATGCCTCTTCTTAGTGAAATTCATGATGTAATCTCTCGAGGAATATAAAAATAGTTAATTTTTAAAGAAATTGTCTTTACATTCCTGTAACTTTGGCAAAAACCTCTTATTTGTGAACCAAAAATCAAATTAGTTATACAGTAAGTTCAAATCAATAATCAAAGTTTATTTGTCAAATGCTCAACAATACAGCATGCAGCAGTAGTTGCTGGCAATGAAATGAACTGTCAAATGCGGGGGGGAAAGAATCTTGTTTCTTTTCAGGACTAGATATTATTGTATTCATATCAGTAAATATTGAGATCAGGACCCAAGATGATAATAACATATCTTAAAATTAGTACAGGTATTCAAATATTCATGTCATAATTTGACATTAGAAATCACAGACGTATTTTGCTACACTGAGAACAAGATACTTAGTAGAGCTAGGTTGTAATGTAGTTTATGTTCTGTGCAGACGCGAGGAACTTGTACAATTAATTTAAATCGGGCGCAAACCCATAGAGTTATATTTTGCATTTAGATAGAAGAAAGTGTGAGATGCAAATCTATTGACCCGATTCACTAGGGATTTAGTGCCATCATTGAAAGACACAGCAGTCGATATCTACTTAGAATAACCCCCGCTCCCACTACCACGGCAACGGCGCCCCAGACTTAGTATGCAAATATCCTTACTTCTTTCGTTTACTATAAGCACTTGCGGCAGCACTGGAAGGTAAATAAATAATTGGTGATTTGAATACCATTTGCACCACCACCCCTGCCCTAATATTATCAACAACATATGCTGGAGGGTCGTCTCGCGAGCAGCGACTAATTAACAGCATGTCGGCGGCCTCGGCTTGCTGTGTTTTTCCTGGAGTTGAGGGGGTGGAGGTTATACGTGTACCCCCTGCTGCTCCATTGAAACCCTAAAAAGACTGGTTGTCCTTTTCTTGTTTGTATGCTGAACTATGCTAATGAGAAAGATGCTGCTTTTGGGGGGGAAAAAAGCATTTAGAAAAAAAACTTTTTGTAGCTACTTAACTGTGATTTGCTCAGTGCACGGAGAACATCAAATTCAACACTACTTAGAGAACCATGAATATTCATAGCAGACACGGAAGCAGAGGTGAGCAGCGATTTGATCTGAACACTGTGTCTCATTAGCGCTTCCACCCTGCTAGCAAAGACAAAGAATCTGCTGGCACTCGGGTGCCTGCTTTTTCACCAAGACAAGATCCAAATGGGGGCTAATTCCCAATACCTGAATAATTTTTGTCCTTTTGCTTTGAAAACATACCCTGCTGTTAAAACAGAAGGTCAGCAAAATTGATTTTCATTTCCGAGTGCTACCATGTTCCCTAATTTAAATCATTTCAAACAGTAGAGCCAGAATGTTGTAGAAATCATGACATGTTGTAAAATAAAATAAGTGTTTAAAGTAGTGTTCTTTTATTTATCCCTTGTCATGTGGTTATTGGTACCAGTGAAGGGCTTTGTGCTGCTGGGTTTCTGTTTTGTGTGATGTATAATTGCACAAAACCTACCTGTGCTTACAGGGAAAAAGAAAAGCTCTTATTCTCCGGAGCTAGTTTTACAAAAATATAATTTTATAGGCAATAGTATATTAACTCTTTGGAGTGGATTCATGTAATGCTAGCAATCACAAAAAGTAAAAAAAAAATAAGTGATTAAAATAAAATTGGTAGTAATTAGCTTTTGACTTGTCATATGGTTTCTACCCCATGAATCAAGTTATCTGTTAATTTCCTTACTTTAATATTGCAGGGGGTTTTGATGACGTTAATAATTTGAGGTTAAAATAATTTGGTTTTCATACTGAAGTGCTTGACTGTAGACTTTGGCATGTATTTGCACTGTGCATGGTTCTTCATCAGCATGCTGTAGTGGGTTGTGTGTATTGTCCATGCATTAATTCAGATGAAAGCATACCCAATCAAGTGAATATATCAAAATGTTAGACATGTACTGTGGTTTGTTGACTGTAAAGAGCATGTGAGGTACCAAAAAACACTAATTAAGTTTCTGATGGAAAAAACTGCAAACGTTTCATTTTAACTGAAATATTTTTTCTCAACCCATAAAATAATACAGTAAGTTACCATGGTATTTTTACTATTTATGCATCTGTTGCAGACTATGAATTATGCATAACACCATAGTAAGTATTAACGTACACAAAACATTGTAGTTAGTATAGGTGCTTCCATGCTTTTTAATTATCTATATTGAAATATTTTCTTAAAATGAAATTCCATTTAACATTTTATGTACTGCAGTCTCTTTGTGGAAGTATAGATTTTATAGGTATTATAAAATTGATTACATCATGTTGTTTCAAAACATTACAAATTGTGGACATTGTATACATGAAATGCTCTTTGACATCCTAATCTGACTTCCCAAATTGTGATGAGATTATTCAGCATGCGGATCTTCTTAATCTTAATTTTTAGCCCAAGGACAATGATGTTAGTACAAAATAGTGTTCCTTCTTTTTATGGAATGCAATGTGTATACAATATTTGACATAATTGTGGAAACTGAGAAGAATGGGAAAATATTTAAAGCAAATTATGCCTTTTATCGTTTTTGTGTAAAAATGGAATATTTGAAATCAGTTAATATAGAATATACTCATCTCACTTGAAACTATACAGGTGCAGAAGCTGTAAATCATATTAATAAATAGAGAAGAAACAGCCAACACTCTTAAGACAAAATATTTATTTCTATAAAATACTTTTCTTGCACTTGGCCTGCGATGGACTGGCGCCCCGTCCAGGGTGTACCCTGCCTTGCGCTCGTTGCTTGCCGGGTACGCTCTGGCTTCCCATGACACCGTATGGTATAAAGTGGTTTGGCAAATGACATGACTTTTCTATAAACACTTTCTAAAAAAGAAAATCAGCAAGCAATAGCAGATGCATTATGGCAGCCATGCCTTCATCTGTACTTCACTGTACACGATGAACACTTGAGTGCCATTTAAATTATAACATGAGTGGTTGATTCATTTGTGTCCTTGTGAAAATGGAGCATTTGAATTGGTTACAATAAGGTCATTGGATAAACCTGACTGCCTTCAGTCTTGATATCTAAATGTTAATATGATCCAGTTCAATTTAATGCATTAGGATCTATAAATGTTTGATAAAATTACTAATATAGATTAATTAGGACTAAAGGCCCAAATGTTCATTCAACAGTTTTATAAAATTTTAAAAATGAGGTAATATGCCATTTTATTTGACATGGTAATCTGATCCTATGTCTAAATTTAGGAAATCTTGGAAGATTTGTAGGAAGGTAAACTAAATAATGGATTGGCATTTTTTCTATATAAAGTCCCTTGTATCCGATAATTATGCATCCAGAAACCTGAAGCAACACCTGCCCCCCCCCCCCCAAATCAAAGAGATTAATAATAAAGGCAAAATAATCTTTTAAAAAAATCTTAGCGTTTGAATCCCACACATATTACGGTTCGCTGAACACTTGTTGTCGAGGCCAGCATAACATGTCACCAGGCTAAATGTGATAAATAATGGCTTTCTCCAGCAACAGCACCATTCCACCAAGCAGGCTGAAATCAGAAAGATTATTAAGCTATTTCTCATATATCTCCGCAACTCAACCTTCTCCTCTTCCACCTCCAGCTGCTGAACACACTTCACCTTTGCCTTCATGTTTGTCATCTGTTGACAACCCATGACAAGGCAGAACCTGAGAGCACTTAAGTATAAATTTACAAAAACTTAAATTAAGGACTGTTGTGTTATGATTTATTTTAATTTTCATGTTAGATGTTAATTTATACTTACGTGCCCAGGATTACTTCATTATGTGACTGAAGATTTGTCAGGTGATGTTGAGTACCATAATTCTTTTACCATTACATTACTCTGTTACATGACTTAATTTCATTTTTTATGATTGTGGTGCTGTCCCGATCATTTTGCTTTAGGCTAGGTGTTAATGCGTATCAGTTTTCTTTAATGTCATCTATCCTAAAAATCCTCTTATCTGGAACCCCTTCCCCCTATTTCTTCAGGATACAAGGGAGTTTTCTGCATTATATCAATCATGTGATCTTGAAATTCATGTGGATGCAATTTTTTAAATTAAGGTTCAACTGCAATGTCATTAGTTCTCAGGCAAGGCATAAAAAACACAGAGATGTCACAGGTACAATCTAAGGGTAGACAGTGATACCATTGTAAAGTTTCAAATATGTAGTGAACACTAGAGATAGTAAGGAAATATCACATGACAAAAGCATAGAAATTAAAGTTTTAGCTAACAAAGGCTCCTATTAACAGACTAGAGCTCCATGTGCTGTATACAACATTTTGAGATGGGATTCAGCTGTTACTGTGCACAACAGATGAGGCTGAGAATGGCCACCCCTTGAAAAGTATCCAAAAGTGAAGAAATATCATTTATAATGAGAGATGATCTAGTGAAACTTTTGAGGACAGCATTGATACGACTACAGGGGTTACTTTTCTAGAAGTAACATCAGAGAGATTAACAATATTGTTCATCTGCAGCAATTTAACAATATTGGTATGAAGAAGAACCGAATAGGATCTTACTGTGGCACATACAGTATAACTATGGTCAACTGACAACAAATGGCATTTGAGCTTGTCAGTGTAATATGGCATCATTTCATATTTATTTTTACACAAAATCTGTATTAAATCATTAATGTGTAATTTTCATATACCCACATTTTCTGGTTTCCATGATTATTTGAGTATACATATACTGTATATCTAAATTTATGCATGTAAATGTGTATATACTGGATGTATGTTATGTGATTCATGAGAATTATGCACTTTGGTGAAATACAATTTGTTGCACGTAAAAATTAAACCAATGGGAAATTTTTCCCATGGACAATGAAAGAACTTTCCATATGACACGGACATACCAATTACTGTCAGATTAACCAAATTTAACCAGATATGGTGCCCCGTGGTGTGCATTGTTGTTGTCATTTGCTATACACTTGTAAGTATAATATTTATTTTTCCTTCTCTAGGCTTTCAAAACAGAACAAGAGAATTATTTATACAGTTTTGGAATATTCTCCCTTACTGGATTCTTGTAACATGACCACTGATGACTGGGCGCGGATTGCCAAAGATATTGAGGTACCTGCAGAACTCCAATGATGTAATTTTTCATGTCCATTTATCCCTTCATCCTTCAAAGTGTTTTGAAGATAAACACAATCTATTTCTGCATGCATTTTTCTAGAAAATATAGGGATTTCAGATATAGATTAAATGTTTCTCGGCATAATTGATTATTCATGACTGATACTGCTAAGAAAAGTTTGACTGTAGCAGAAGCACTAAATAACTTTTTATTGAAAGATTGGACGCAGGTGATGAGGTGATTAAACCTGTTGAATGTCAAGCCTGGAGAAAACCAGAAAGAAAAGAAATGCACTGAATGAAAGCAATATGTTGGTATTATCAAGATTATGTCACCTTTGTGCTCTTGCAATTTTGGAAGATGCAATAGGTCAGTGTACCCTTGTTTACTGTACAGCATTTTGTATCAAGAGATTACAGCCCGATGGCTCCATTAATAACAGGCCAAGAATTTCAAGGTTCATGGGTCTCAACTCTCTCCAGGATTAGCACATCATATTCTAAAGTCATTACAACCTGTTGTTTGCAATGTAGTTGTAGCAACTCTCATGTCAGTACTTTAGCTGTCAGGAAGCAACTTACCAGTTGGAAGTGGTGCCAACTCTTCTTTAGTGATGGATTAAGGTTTTCTGTTGATGTCTGAGGTCTGGATGGAAGTCAGTGATTGAACCATAGCATTGACATTTCAAATGATACGCTCATTTCTGATGTCCAAGTGACCAATTGATGGGGAGGTCCAGTCTAATGCTCCAAGATGAAGTGTCAGGTTGCTACAGAACTTCACCTTTTGTAACCTGACATGATTTGTATTACAGTGATGAATTCGTGGAACCTCACTTGCTGCTGTTCCTCTGGGCTCTTCCTGGTGTCAACATTTCTACAAAACTATGCATGTCCTCATGCTACAATAGTTCTGTGACAGAGACTTTTTTTACAAGATTAGAATATGACAATTATGTTGTGAATGCCCTAACCCATTTTGCCATTTGTGGTATGAGCAGGGATGACGTGTGTTGTTTATGGCTCAGAGATCAGTGAATAGAGACAGGCTTGCCCAGACTGTAAGAGAGGAATGTGGCAGAATCTCACAAAACAGCTTCTGCTTTTGCAGCCTGCAAGATGTACAATTTTTATTGTTTCCCATGGTGGTGATATACATTATTAGCCTGCAACTTTAATAACAGATCTCCTGCTGATGAATATTTTGATCAGTGTAATGAATTTACCAATGTCATGTCTATTAAATATTAATATGAATGTATTAATAATATTAAATTAAATATGAATGTCAGAGGACGCACTGTATTTTTAAAGTCATACTACTGTAAATGAATTTGTTTTCTGATGCAAGTGATGCATTTCTTTTAATACTCAGTACATAACTGACACATCATTATAAATAAAATAACATTGTAGGAAAATAATTTATAAAAAAATTGCCACACCACCAGCAGAGGTATGCTTCGTTTAGGTAATACCTAAAAAAGACAATTCAACCCTTACCTTTATTTTTTTTTATTCTGGGGGTCTGTCATGACTGCATGATGGTTAACAGAAAGATTGTTTAGAATATACTGAATGGCAATGCTACTAATTCCTAATGAGTTAATTTCTGACTTCCATGGGATTTTTAAAATATGTAAATACTTACTGAGGTATATTAAACTTTCTATATGTCTATATTTTCCTCTCTGTTTTCCCCTAGAAACACTACGAAGAGTATGATGGCTTTGTAATTTTGCATGGGACAGATACCATGGCATACACTGCATCTGCACTGTCCTTTATGTGTGAGCATTTAGGCAAACCTGTCATTCTGACAGGTTCCCAGGTAAGACAGATTTACTTATTGTCCTCCCATTTCCTTGTTCGATATTATGTTCTGAGTGACTGGGAACTTCACCAGAAACTGCAGGATCAATGTGTATTCCAGTAATGTATGTACATATTTAACATGACAGAATGAAAGCACCTGGTTTGAAAGTTAATGAATGTTATATAAGGTCAACTGTCAAGATTTACAGTTTACCTTAATAGTACAGTATTATTCACTTTTTTTGTTCAGTAGATTGGAAGGTAGTACTATATATTTGTATCTATTTATGCTTCTATACAGTATGTACACACTTATAAATATGCTTATATTGCACTTTTAAAAGTGGTTTCTCAAAGTGCTTTACAGTACAACAATAAAACAAAATGAAAATAGAGGAATATGCAAATGGTAGGAGGTAGTGGAAGGGGGTAGGGAATAAATTAAGTAACCAGTTGAGTAAAAAAGGTTTTGAGTCTTTATTTGAAACCGCTCAGGCAAAGGTGTCTCTCTGATATGCTTTGGAATAGAGTTCCAGAGCTTTGGGGTATAGCAGGAGATGGCCCTGTCTCCCATAGAGTGAAAACAGGGTAGGGGGACAGAAGACCAGAATTTGAAGGCTGCAAGGTACGGGGGTAGGACAATAATAGCTCAGACAGCTACTGATGTGCCAAGCCATGCAGAGCCTTATAGGTGAGCATGAGGCCTTTGAAGCTGACGTGAAACCTGATAGCCAGTGCAAGGACTCTAGTATAAGGTTAATGTGATTGTTTGCACTAGACCTGTGTGGGATTGTGGCTGCCGAATTCTGAGGTTCTTAATGTGGATTTAGAAACCCCAGCAAGTAGAGCGTTACAGTAGTCAGTTCAGGAAGTGTTGACCAGGTTTTCTACAAGCGACAACATACTGTAGGACGTAGTCTGGCAATATTTCTGAGGTGGAAGAAAGATGTTTTGACTATGTTTCACATGTGGGTCAAATGTCAGGCCTGGGTCAAAAATCATCCCAAGTTCTTCAATTTAGACTGAAGCTCAGGTATAGTAAAATCCACAGTTAGGGTAACTGCACTGGCTTTAGATAGGTAATGGGGTGTGCTGATATACATACCTTCAGTCTTGTCATAGTTTAGATGAAAGAAATTTTGAGTCATCCATGTTTTTATGTAAGAGATGCAATTAGAGGTAGGAGAGACAGCCACACCGATGTGTGGTCAGTGTCACTTTCAAATCTCCCAGATTAACAGTGCCCCACACCTAGTTTTACAGTTTTGTGACAAAGATGTTCTTATTTTTTTCCGTTTAGCTGTAGTTACCATATATCCTTTCAAATTTTTTTTTAGCTAGATTTTATTCAAAACCATTATATACTTGTACAGTATATTTAAGTCAAAATCCTTTCAGGTTTTAGTTACAAATATTGCAGATACAGTCTGAGAAAGAAAAGAATAAAACCACATGTTTGAGATTTATGTGGAACACAAGAATAGATACTAATGAGTCATCTTTACGTCATCATCTTGCTTAGTGCTAGTAGCTTAATTCATTTGTTAAAATATTTAGTGGAGTTTACTTCAAATAGACCAGAAAGTAGTGCAGGCATTCTCATTTGTATTGCCTGTAGAACAGTAATATCTTTCTTGTTGTGTGGTGATCTAAACTAAACTTATTATTACAAGCGATGTCTAAGTAATGCATTGTACAACTTAACAATACTGACCCTATCCTGAATTTTGCCTTCTTGCTTGTGCTGCTGTTGCACTATTTGAAACGTGTGTACTGTACCGTATGACAATAACAGTCTGACAATAACAGTCTCTCTGGGTCATTAATGTATGATCTGTCTGATCCTAGAACTCTTCCTTGTAATGATCAGCTGATGACCTCAGTCCAGTCTGAATCCAGATTTCTAAATCCAAAAAAATTAGAATTCATTCTGCTGCTGTTGTCATTAATTACATTACCACAGTAGGTAGGGCCTGGGCACCATGTCAGCCTCTAGAACTGGCTGCCATACAATACTCCTTAAATGTGCAAATATTGTGGTGACAGTTTTGCAATGCTTCTTTTACTTCCGTCTTTCTCACTTCCTTGCTTGCTAACAAATTATTAGAGGAGTGGTCTGTAACGTACTCCTATCGCTAAACTGCTTGAGGTTTCATTCTTGAGTTTGTTCCATAAAAAGTCCACAGCATTTTACTAATTTACATTTTCCTGACACTGGGCCATTTAAATGTAAACTGTTGCCCTACCATTTCTTTGATCTTGCCTTTCATAAGCACTGTATAGCAACTAATACTACATTCATTTCCAGTGCTGTCTAAGCTGAGGGCTAGGTCCCTAGTGCAGGTTTATGAAAAAGAATGCTCAGCACCTCCACAAACAGACCAAGGTGATTGGTATTCATGCTGTATGGTTTAGATGGATGCTAAATGCCTGTATTCTGCTGAATACAGCTGAATTATTATAATTGTTAAAATTCATCCACTCCAGGAAGTGGGTCTTGGTTTTTGTTAAATACGGAAGGAGGAATTACAGGTGCTTAACTTCACCCACTACAGGAAAAGGTCATGGTTGTTGAGAAATACTCAAGTTCTTACATGCCCAGCTTGCTTTTAACGTTTCAGGTTCCTATCTACGAGATGAGGAATGATGGTCGTGACAACCTCTTGGGGGCGCTGTTGATTGCTGGACAGTTTGTGATTCCTGAGGTGAGAGATGATTCTGTACAGCAGAAAAAACTGTAAAGCCTCTGCATTTTGCTCCTGTTGGAATGCTGCGTGATGTTTCCATTCTGGCCATAACCTGTGACAGACACTGGTTCTCAACACACTGTTCAATATTGATAACTTTGATAGTTATAGAAATCCAGTTTTATCCTTATTATTAATACATTTTCAGCAAAGTAATGTTAAAGATATGCTATATATGATAAAATGCCAGCACAACTGATTAAACGTAGATCTTTTTCCAGTTTATTTGAGTCTTGTTAGCAAGTAATATACAATGTTAAAGAAACTCAAATTAATAACACACCGGCAAATGAGCTATTTAATTGCTTTGGGGTAATTCTAATGATGAACAATTTTTATAACTAGTCACACTTATTTAATAAGTGGAGAGTTTTTGTATTTACTCTTTAAGCTGTGGGGAAAAAAAGTAATGAAGTATGTAATAAGTATGAAGTATGTCAGAATTACTATTGTCAATATTTTGTGTTCCATGCATACCACTTGTGAGGCTTCCTGGGAGTTCAGCATATAAAATGCTTGTATTTCTGTTCCAATACAAACTTTTGAGTCTGACTATATCATTAGCCCCCTGCCATGTGGATTTGCCAGATAATGGTGCACACATGGCAGATTGCTGCTTGGGCATCTGTGGGCTTGAGTACCTTTGGCTTGTCATGGGAAAATCACATTTGCTGGGCATTCTATAAACTTGCTGTATTGGCAATGAGAGATGCCTAATTTCACCAGCTGGTAACTCCGGTGTAGGAGTGAAAACTGGTCAGTACCTCCAACAGCAAACTTTTTGAGAGCAAGTCCAAGAAATTATTTTCCCTCTAATGAAGGTTGCTGAGGTGAGCTGAATTAATTAGTGATGCTCTGTTGGGGGGGGGAATTGGTGATTTCACAATAGAAAAAAAAATTAATTAATCTCGGACTTGATCCAAACTGAAACCACATGTTTCCAACAGTATTCATTTATTTATTATCTGTTGCTTTTGAATTTCTTCTGTGAGTGTCTGATGAGGCCAGAGAGAGGATTGATGAGTGAGGTCTACTCTTCAAAACTGCTGGCCTGATACTTTGCCAATACTGATGCTTTAATAATTTCTTAGTGGCTATGTTTCCTGCCATTTCCAAAATGTCTGGCTTTCCTCTGAAAACCTGTATGTAACTTAGATGCTGAACTTCAAGCCACTTGCCAGCCTTCACTAAACACACTCTAAAGCATTAAATGTTTGCTGGGAAAATTAGGAAACAATATTGAACAATGTGTGAAAAGTACTTTTTCTTATTTTCTTTGTTTTGTATCTGTCACAATTAATCTCCTTTGTACATGAAATTTCATGGATATGAAGCAGTTTTCTCTGTAACTTTCTCTTATTTTAATTCAATGTCTTCTGCAGAACACCTAAACAAATTAATGCCTAAAAGAATTATAGGAACAAATTACAATGTGAACCTGTACTTCTTTGTTTCACATGTAACGTTGCAGAGAAAAATAAACGGTTATATTGAATTATCCACTATAATTATGTTATGAAATTAGACGTGCTAAATATTAATAACTTTTTTACACTTCTCCGTTACTTATGCAGTGACTTAAGTCACCTTGGAGTTTCATCATATTTACATTTTTTAACTTTCAACAAATCTTTCAGGTCTGTCTGTATTTTCATCACAAGCTCTACAGAGGGAACCGAGTGACAAAGGTGGATGCTGGGAGTTTCAACGCCTTTTCTTCACCTAACCTTGCGCCACTAGCCAATGCTGAAGTTGATATAAAAAGTAAATATTATTAATTAGGTTGTACAGTGACATGGCGCTTAGCGCTACTTCATCACAGTTTGGGTTCTGGGTTTGGTCCCAGACTGTGGCTTCATCTATGTAGAGTTTGCTTGTTCTCCCAGTGTTCATGTGGTTTTTCTCTAGGTGTTCTGGTTTCCTTCCAAAGACATGGGAACCTAGCCAGGTTACCTAGCTAGGTCAATTGTTTCTCTGAATTGGCTATGTTAATCTAGCAAGTAACAACAAGTGATATGTGATAAATTGATATTTAAAAACATATGAAGAAGAACCTATTCTTCTTGCTAGTTTAACTCTAACTAGTTTGCTAAATGAAGGTTTGTCTTATTATGATTTTTGGAAACTGTAATAATATTGAAAAGACAAAGTACAAAAATACTAAAGAACAGTTCCGTGTGTTTCATGAAGCCTAATTCTCTTTTGAAAAAGACGAGGTAGGAACAGAAACTTATCTTCCACTAAAGAAGAAAGTGTCACATGAATGGTCATCACAACACAAAACATCCTGGAATAAGAATTCTTTCCTGGCAGACTTAGAATACACAAAGAAATGTGAAAAATATAAACCTGCAGTACAGATCTCATGGAAACCAATATAATTCAATCTACTGTATCTCACGTAAACAACTGCTTAATTCAAATGGCTAAATAGAACCGAAGCTGATAACAGTGGAAACATCAGTGTGTGGCTTCAAAGGCTATAGCCACGTAGCTACTGTATGAAAGCAATGTGAATGTAAAGAGCACCTTCACTGTGGTGTGTTATTCCTTGTGCTGCCCTTCAGGTTTTGTACGTTTCCTCCTTCGCTCATTAGTAGCGCCTCTTCTTGTTTGGTCTCATACTTTCTTAGTTTCACCAACCACACCTCAGACAGGAATTCTTCCTTCAGATTCTTTTTAATGCCTCATTTATTTAATCGAAAGTAGAATCACGGTGTAAAAATGTGTGTATGTCCATTGCTGGTTTTGCAATAAACCATTTAATTTGAAAGCAAAACTGCAATTTTCGTAGGCTTTTGGTAAACCAAGGAAAGCTAGTCAACACAAAATGTGTCCTGTTCTGCTTACTGTGGTGCCTGTCTGGTGTGAGAATGGAGATGAGGATAGAAATGGTAATGGGACAGTTCTGTCCACTTTCTAATTCAGTGTTGAACATAGGGGATAAGAGTGACATTATCATTGAAGAATGAATGTGACCTTTGTTCGCAAACCCAGACATTCTGTGAAAAATTCTTCAGATTGTTCCTGATTCTGGGAAATTTGGTCTTGCTGACTCGTCCCATAATTTTTTCTAAGCTTTCTAAGATAAAAACGTAACATTGAGAATCATCCTTAAAGAAGCCTGACATTGGGAGAGCAGACCCAGTTAAATGAGACCATACCCATTTCAGCAGTATTGCAGAAGAAACCCATTTCGTGAAGTGGTAATGCACATCCTATCAAGTGCGTAAAAGAGTCAAAACAGAGAAATTAATGAGAATGTACTGTGAAGTAAAAATCCACCATAATGGCACTAAATGTATAAAGATATTTGACAGATGTAAATGCAGAATGTACGAGCTACTAGCTATACGTCTTCTGTAATTAAAAGAACATGACATCAGTATTCCAGGCATAAAATCTGTGATACATTCTTTGAAATTCTTGTGATTTAATGAACTTTTTAGAGCTGGGAGATCTAGGGAAGCTAGCATTTTGCTTTACCGAGACAGATGATTTATAAGCCCTAATGCCATAAATAAAACTGCGGATGTAAGGGAAGTAGGCAAGTTTTTCGCATTCCATTTGGAAAGCCAACTCATTGTTTTTGTCATACTGGGATGTTGAATAATGAAAACAAATTTAAATAGTATTTACATAAGTCATGTCAGTTTATAAAACAGTGCTGAACACATGCTTGTTCAGGTAAATTGCTCAATGATTTTCTGAGATCTTGCGAGTCTTGAGATTCACAGCAATTGCTATACACAGTGTTGAGCTCATTTAAGCTTTAGCACTGTATTAAAGGTTAAATACATTCAATCACACTTATCCATACCATTTTAAAAATTCAGTATCAGAAATTTTGCATAACCACATTTCTTAATAGAATTAAAAATAGAAAAAAGTTATCCTTTGAGATGCAACATATGAACCTAAGAGGTTACAAACAAGAGGAGACCATTTAACCTATTTAGCTCATTTAGTAGTTGTTAATTAATCTAAGGCTCTCACCCAGCCATTTCTTAAATGCACTTCCCTGTAGTTTCCACCAATGCCCTTTTTGTTTCACTGTTCATTGTGGAGATATCTGTTGGGTGGTCTTTATCGGTACCTTGTATAAATACTTGAATCAGGTCCTCTCGTAGTGTTCACAGCTTTAAAAAAAAAAGGTTCAGTTTCTTCAGCTTCTCAGTGTAGTACATTCTGTTCCCTTAAACCCCTGAATGCTATCTTTTTTCTTTTCAATTGATTCCAGAGTAGCGCTAGCTTTTCTATAACATGGTGACCAAAATTGTATGCAGTATTCTGAATGAGGCCCTATTAGTGTGTTGTATAACTTTAACATCCCTTGATTTCAATGCTACGCTTTATACTGTACAATATATCCTAGCATTTTCATTTTAGTTTCTTCTCCACATTTTCAAAAACATGTAAATAATGTGTCAATGTAAACATGTTCTCATAAGTACTCAAGAGATGAACAATTTCAAGAATAGATATCCATCATATTTTTGGTTGTGCAATGAACATTCAGGAAGCATACAGTATATTAACTTTGAATAATGTTTTTTCAGACAATGTTTTATTAGTGTTGATCAGAATGTCCTAACATTGCAACTGATGTATAAAAGGAAGGTTGCTTTGTGAACTCTGATCCCTTGTTGATAACTCAAATTTTCAAGTTTTCCTGAGGAGAGGTTGAAGCTCTGTAATATTGTCTGCACTCGACCCACATTTCATAGAGATATTTGAGTAGACTTTGTGTTTTCACTTGCTTCTTTGTGTTTCTGAAAGACCTGCCTTTTTAGTGATGTTTCCAGAAGTACATTCTGAAACAGATGCTGAGAAATAAAAATGGGATTACTAATAATGTTTGTCCTTTTTCCCCTATCCCGTTTAGTTAACTGGGACACAGTCTGGAGAGCCAACACCACAGCCAAGTTTTTTACTCAGACAAGCATGAACAGGAATGTGGGACTCCTGCGTCTCTTCCCTGGAATCACTGTAGAGACTGTAAGCATATGTCAATGACCCCCACTTGCTCAATATGGGAAAACAAAGATTTTAGCCACCCCAAAAGTAATCTTTACTTCATATGTTGTAGGGTTTATGTACTTGTTTATTTTTGTTCTATATAGAAATCATCTTGTATTTATGTAGCACCCTATATGTATAAAAAGGCGCAGTATCTCGTATTTTATACAGGCATTTAGTGGAAGTGATGTCATGTATCCAGTGGAAAATATTTACTTTTTATTATTTCTCACCTACCTTTGATTATTCCAACAGTGAAAGAGTCAACTTTGTTACTGGTGACCATTATTATGCTGCATTAGTGTTTTACCCAAAACCACAATCTTGTTCTTTTAAAAGAGGCAAATAAAAGGAGCTGCTGAGCAATAAGACAGGAGTAATGCAAATTTTAACATTTATGTAGCATTTGTACTGCAAAATGTTTGTGTACTTAGATTTCCAAGTGTATTGACAGTGACCAAGTACCTTTAGGCAAAACCTATTTATTTTTTTGTTTTTTTTGCTTGGTTAGAGATATTCCATGTTAGTTCACAGGGCAGGTTTTACGCTTGCTAGGAGCACTTATGCTGTGAAAAATGAGACAGAATTATGGAGCATGTCTAATTACCAACAAAAGCAAGGGAGTTGGCATTGAAATTTAAACACTTACTATGCGAGCCATTAAAAAGGGGGAGAATGCTTTAGTGCCAAAGCTGGAATTTGTGCTCCTTTAATATCCCTTTGCATGTTTTATGGCTTTTATAGTCTTATGATTAATTGCCTTAGACAATTTTATTTTTCCATTGTTTTCCTCCTACAGTATGTACATTTCCTTCGACTGTAATGTAATAGCCAGGCCTTTGTTCCAGGTAAACAACTTACTTAGTCAATGTGAAAGCCTTACTTCTCAAGTCCTTCTGGGATATTTAGGCATGGAATTTAACCAAACGTCCTAGGTTAACATCTGTGAGCAGTGGGTAATTTAGTCTCCCCTTCTTAATCCAGTTTCTACAGTTTCCCCACTGTCACTGCTATGTCTATGTTACCAGAACTCACACGGCAACCTCTATATCTTACTATTTACACTTCATGTTCTGGAATGAGATGTTCATAAGTTAAACTTATTTTCTATATGTCTTTTAGATTAGTCTTCCAAGAGTGAAAGTGAACTTCACACACCTTCATATACTGTATATATACATTTTGTATTGGTTAGATATGATCAGAATCTGTACTTCTCCACAGAAACCTCTGGAGTGTGGATCTCTTGCCTGGGATTGTTTAGTATAGCAGTGAGTCAGAACCACCCTTTGGGGAGTTTGGATTATAGGCTACCCTGTCTGCCAGGATTGATGGCGCTCTTTCTGTACCACCATCACAATGAATGTTACAATTTTAAACCATGGCAGGGGGGAGGTGGTGGTGACCATTTAATGCTAAGTTGATTTTAAGAGTAAATGTCTTTGTGCCAGCCAGCTGGTGATCTATGAAAGCGCCAGGGCACAATTTGCAGAAGACCTGACTGCCATATGAATATGTATCGTAAAAATTGCGTTTAATTTCCAGATGCAAGCTATCGCCCAAAACGGAATCGGATGCACATCTTAATTGTGCACATGAATGACTTTAATACTCTAGACACACGGAGTAGAAACAGATGGAAGAGCAGTGGGCAACAGATTATTTGTTTTATTAAAGCTCCAACTGTGTAATATTCCTCTGAGGGCCTATTGCTGGTACATGTTTGTTTGGAATGTGGGTATATCATCTTGCTGCCATAATGCGTGGGCACTGCGGAGGTTGTGCACCTATCTTATGGGGAATTCACAGCTTCCCCGATGTGAGGGTTTGGCATGGCATGCATCTGGGAATGCAATGTCATTTGAAACTTGTCTCATTTATGAGTGTACCCATCTATACCGGTTTGCTTACTAATAACAAAGATTATTGTGCCAACAGGATAACAGGTAAAATGTTTAGCTACAATGCTACACATCTTTAATAAAAATTCCAATTTTCTTTACTCTTTTGGGATGACGAGAATACTAGGATGTGCTATATGTTGCCTATGTTTTTTGGTTAAAGGGTTTTGGGGTTCAGGACTTTGAGTTGCAAAGGGTTCTTTAATAAAAAAGTCCTAAGTCTTCCTGGATGTGTACAAGTGTAGGACAAGGGTATTAAGAAGTTCTTAGTTTAAGATTCTTAAACTTTTTTTTTCTATTTGTTGGTGGTATTGTATAAATAGCATGTCAGATGCAAACAGGAAAAATGCCTTTGATGGTCATCTCAGTTGACACATATTTGGCAGTTCCGTGCAAAGTATGTGTCAGTGAGAATGTTCACATCTCTTCAGTCCTTCATGATCTGTTTGGATGCTTGAAACAAGCTGGATTCAATACCAAATGATTATTCCAAAATAATTCAAATTTAAATTCCTGATGGTGGAAAAAGTGGCTGGTTGCCTGATCTGTGAACAAGTCAAAGGGCAAAACAAATGAATCTGCTAAGTAAATCTGTGTGATAATATTTGCTTCAGCATCTGTCTTGTTCAGGACCCTGTAGGAGGTAAATTGGCTTCTGGAAAGTTAATATGAATTCAATGGGTCACAGAATAGTATGCAAACCATTTTCATTTTCTCATCACAATAAGAATGCGGTTCTTTACAAATCTTTCTTATTAAAATGCCAAAATCATTAAAATGATACAGAGCAAAAAAGCAATGTCACCACCTCAAAATTTGCAGCAATTTATATAATCACATTTTTTGATGGGTACATGTCAGCAACCTTGGTTAAATAAATCTTGTTTTGTCCCTTGAGGTGCGTGCCTTCTTGCAGCCCCCTATGGAAGGAATTGTCCTGGAGACATATGGCAGTGGAAATGCCCCTGACAATCGAGCCGATTTGCTAGAAGAATTCCGCAAGGCCACAGACAGGGGTGTCATCATGATCAACTGTACACAGTGCTTACGGGGTTCAGTCACAGAGTCCTATGCCACCGGCAAGGTATGCCAGTGCAATTTGATATGTTGTTAGAAGATTAAAATCTGCACTTTACAGTTTATGTAATATCTTTGCTTGCACACATATACAGTATCTACTGGGTAGAATTCAAAATGTTTTTTTAAGGAGGCATGTACACCTTAGCTATGTGAACCTTAGTATATGTATAAGCATTAAGTACCCATTTCCTGCATCAGTTACGTTGTACCCCTCCATCTGCCTGAGTTACTATTACCTTTAAATAAGATTTTTTTTCATTCTACCTAGTGGGAGGTTCAACCTTGTCCTTAAACTGTCAATTTCTCAGCCATTAAGGGCAAAGCCAAAACAGTATCTCCGATTGCTCACCCACCAAAGGCCTTATGGGGATTGTTTGAAGCCTCTGAAACTAAAATGGTCACATCGAGCTTCTTTATATGCAGACTAGTTTGTCTAGAGTAGGGACACTCAGCATGTCACCCCCAAGGCATCTTGGAGATCAACACACAGATCTTGTACTGGTGCAATTGTGCTGTAGGTACCTGGTGGCAAATACTGTATTGTGGGCTGTAATGTATTTGTGATAATGATCATGTATTTGACCATTATCTCTTATCTGCTTACATACTTATATTGATGTCTCCCACTTATGTCTTGACATCAAGAGTCAGATTTCCATTATTATTTGGGGGTAACAGAACACCTTCCTCTATCCCATACTGCATCATCTGTCCAGTAGGTACTTTACCAAGGGCCTCTAGCCAATGAATTGATCAATACACATATGGGTTACCTTAATAAAGGTGTGGTGGTAGTCAGGTTACTGAAAAGTACAGTTAAAATAATGTAGCGCTTGTGTTGTGCTTGTTATTCATATCTGCTTTTAAAGTAGTTCAAATTAGATAACCATCATGGTATCTAATGCCAGACTTGTTATTTTCCCTACATGTGACGTATAACAGTACATACACTAAGTGCTGTATATGTAGGCTTGAAATTAGATGTGCAGCACTCGTGAAAATGGCACATCTCCCAGATTGCACTATTTCACATTACCAGAAGATCATTTTTTTCTGAAATGGTAACATGATATCTAGACTTACCTATGAATTCAGTAAGGCATTCAAGAAAAAGAACACGACTAGTACCTTTGTAACAGTTGATTTTTTCAGAAGTTTTGCCGTTTTTGATTGGTTTCTCATCAGAACATAGTTTCATTTTCATGTCATTTTGTAATTGTTGTTTTAAATATGTAAACTTTGTTACAGGCACTGAGCAATGCAGGCTTGATAGCAGGTTGTGACATGACACCAGAAGCTGCCCTTGCGAAACTGTCATATGTACTGGCAAAACAGCATCTCAGCTTGGATGAGAAAAGAAAGGTACATTTTTTTAGATTAAATAAAATGCATCAGTGCACAAACCATCAGTACAGCAAGTACTGATACCATAGTAATCTGAAATATTTCACATTTGTAAAGTTCCCAGTTTCACATTAGTTAAGTTGTTATTGGTATAATATTACACCAATATTCTGTATTTTTATCATTAAAGCACTGGTGTAGAAATTTGCAATTCAGTCTTCTAGTTTCCTGACATTTAGCAGCTAAACATTTCTTATGATTTTTTAGGCTATAACTTTATAAATGTAAACACTTAAAACAGTTTTCACCTGCTCATGTACACCATTAACAGAAAGCCTATTGGTATGAATGTAAGAAACGTACTGAAATTCTCATTTGAAGGGGTAGCTTTTAATTTGCTTTTATATTTTCTGTAAAAACAGACTGTAGTGCAGATCTTTGCTACTTCTCAGCCTACGCATGTAGGTGTGTCCTTGTCTTTATAGGAGTTACACAACTGTTTTCAAAGCTTAGGCCAAATAATACTGCAGCTTTTGGGCATTGAATGGTTTATTTGGAATTTTGCAAAACAATACTGTTGCTCATTAATGCTTTTGTAAAATGGTCCTTTATTGATTGCAAGCTACAGATTCACAGTCCATCTATCCTTTATCAGAATGATGATAATTCCCAATAATTAGGAAAACCTGGAACCAATTTAGGAAGTGTAGGTCACAAGGTGGGTCGATACCCTGGACGAGAATCCAGTAAGATTTATAGTAGTAGATGAATTTTTTTTATATTTGCCTGCTATTTTATATTCCTGCACACTCACTGTATTGGCTAAAATGTATTCAAACATATCCTCCTTAAACCCAACCAACAACCCTACTTTGGCGGTCATAGATCTGCTGTGCTTGAAATCCTTTGGACTCTGTGGTTCAAACATTTAAATTAGCTTCTAGTTGGAGACCAAACACTTTATTCAGATTTAATTTTTAATGATATTATAAATATTAATAACTGTGATCAAGGCAATACAAATCAGATTTTTCCTAAGTTTTTGAAAATCTATACTATGCATCCCAGCCTTTGTCTCTGATATGATGTTCAACAAATTTCCTGTAACAACTGATGCTAGATTCTTATGACCACAATTCTCTGCTTTATCTCTGATAAGGTGATCACGTTTTCACCCAGAAACTAAATCTGCGTTAATGATCAGTTTTCATGATAAAATCTATATGTGGCTATACGCTATATTTTCCTGTCTTATATACAGTGTGCTTTGACAGTAGTTATCCTGTAATATTGCTCAGTATTCATGCTTCTGGACGAGCGTAAGGCTATTCACACTGTTTCTCAGATGCTGAGTGAAAACCTAAGGGGGGAGATGATTGCATCGCTTCAGGGAGCCAAGTTGTCACTGAGAGACAGCAGGTTCATCCAGGTCGTTGCAAAGTCACTGAGCATCAGCTGCAAAGAGGTGAGAAGCACGATTTTCATGAGTGTCTGGTTCTTTTCCTTTTTTAAGGTATTTTAAGAACATGGGACGTTACGACTGAGAGAAGGCCATTTGGTCCATTTATCTCGTTTCATTGCTCGTAGCTAAGATGAGTTTTAGACATCTGCATAGACATTTGTGAGAGCATATCAGGATTTAGTAAATGCAGTGATGTGAACTCACATTAAACACATATTTAAGTTAAATTTAAAGTTAAATTTAGAAATAAGTATGGATGAATTATAATACAGTTAATTTCTCCAGCTTGTCTTAGAAGATACTAATTAAAAAACAAAAAAATTGTGTTTTCTGAAGACCAACACACCCAAACATGTAGTATTCAGTATATAGTATAGTCTAGTAGGAAGCAGTCCCATATATTTTACTGCTTAGTAACTAGTTGTGACTTATTTTTACTGCATATTTTGAATAAACTGCATGTACAGTATGGCACAAGGACAGCAAACCAAAAGCACAGAAGAAAATGGGGGTCTCTAATAAAGTTTTTGTAATATTATGTCTTCTTTTATTTATTTTGTTTTTGTTACTACTATAGCTTAATTGGCAAACAATATAGAACTCAAGCAATCCAGCACCTTCTTGCCAGGTGGATATCTGATAAAGATATCCAGCATTCTATGGTACCTGTATTAAAGAAAAACAAAAACCAAAGGGCATTTTCTCCTTTTGTTGTGATATTTTGGGTTTGTGTATTATACACGCTTATAGAATTTATGGTCACCATAAGGTGCAATGAAAGAATTCACAGAAATAAGCATCTTCTTTAAAAGTCTGATTTCAAAGAAGTGCTCCACTTCTCTCTGTCTTTAGATCCGCCCACATACGCCTGCTGCTGTATATCATATTTTACCAAATACTACCACTTGAAGAGGCCCTTTCACCAGGGAACCTAAATTTAAATGACAGGACAAGTTAGCAGGTGACTGCAGAGAGATAATCTGAGTCAGGAAAGTGCTTAGTGAATGCAGCTGGAATATTACTATTTCAGAAACATATCTTAATGCTGAATTTGCATTGTCATTGGGATCTGGATGAAAATGAAGGTCCTGTCTCAAATTTTCACTTCACACATTTATTTCCTCTCTAGTAATGCTACAGTGATTTTTAGAGCCAAGGCAAACTTTTCTATAGCATATAATTGACATGGTAACAGAACCTGAAAAGGTAGGGCCCAACTGTTTTTTTTCCCTTCCAATTAATCTTTATTTCTGCAACAGGTAAAGAGTGTTGTGAGCTGTTGAGGGTACATGAACATGAAAAACATTTAATTGTAATTGTGACCAGGCCACCTAACCGGAAGACAATTCTTCATGTTTTATATGTATTGCTGCAGAATAATAATGCTATACCTTCTTTTAATAACCTGGGAAGTATGCATGTATTATAACTTCCGTCTCATAACATTTCCAAAATGTGATGGCTGTTTTTTCCCCCAATTACAACTTGTGAACAATATCCGTTTTCTTCCAGCATCAAATTAATTTATTCTGATACTGGTACTTCTTTGTCAAAAGAGAACTCCAAACGCTCCCTTTGTCATGTGGCCAGTATTAACATTCAGACCTGTTCGCCTGTCTTTTCAATATTTCTGTTTCTGTACAGTATGTAGATTTCCCCCTGTGATTAACTGATATTGATGACTTTATTAAAGATCACAATGGTATCATTGAGTCTGGAGGTCATAGGTCTGTCATCTTAACTGCTCCTCTGCTTCAGGAGCTGGAGGCCATCCGTGATGCCCTGACGCCTTCATTGGCTTGTGCTGCTGCTCAAACTGGGGACATAAATGCTTTGGAAGCCATTCGGGAAATGGTAAGCTACCTGCTGCCATTATGTTATACTAGTATTAACTGCAGAAGGTACATGACGAGAATGTTCACAAAGTGTGTAACTTTCACATTTGTTGCATTTCTGCTCCACATCTGAAAAAGGCTAATAACATTCTCGCTATATTTCACATATTTTACCAAAGCAGAATCTTGACTTATGAAATTTTTATGAGGTGCATTGTGACTATAACCCAGATGGCCGGCACATCATTATATTGGTTACTATAAAACCGTACAGTTAAAGAATCACAGCATTCTGCGTGATAAAGAACAGTGAATTCACAGGGTAATTTCATAAGCTTTTGGTTGGGAATAAAAATCCAAAATCTAAAATCTAAAACTGTATACCTTTATACTCAAGGCTAACGAGGTGTTGTCTAACAGAAATTGATTAAATACAGGATGAAGTCCGCTAAAAGCTTGTATATTTTTAATACATTGTAATGTGGTCAAGAGTGTGCATCCATCCTGTTTGTTTTGTTTCTAGGCCTTGAAGACCTGAAATATGTCCATGGAATAATGGAATTACCTCAATGCTTGATAGCAGAGGAAATTGTTTAAATTAATGATTACATGAATTTTAATTACAATATGGCCATGTACTGGAAAGCACTTGTAATTAATGTGATAGCAGAAAAGAAAATGGAGGATGGTGATAAAACGGAAATGGGAGCATATGGAAATTGTAATAAATCTATATGTGGTGATTAAGGTAGTATGATGCAGAGTGCAGTGAAGTGAGGTAGAGGGAAAATTCAAAAAACATTTTTACACTGCAATACATTCAGTCCGAATTTTCACTGTTTGTTAAGGGACAAAAATTTGAAAATTACAGTTGAAATAGTCACAGAAGAGAAACAAAACACACAGGAAATCAAACCAGATAGTGCACACCTTTGTTTACAAGGGCTCTGAGTACAGAGCGGACTTGTTAGACCTCTTTCCTAAGGCCACTCACTGAAAACATCACTCTGGGAGAACGACAGTCACGAGCCTGAGGAGGAAGAATGCACACTTTGTGATTCAGTGTATCTCTCCTGGGTTTCTCTAGTGCTGCTCCCTGTCATTACAGTGTAGCAGGTTCATCCTGATAAACCAGTTTGAAGCACAGCTCACCCAGGAGATGACAAGAGAGATTCCTTGTTCATGTTTTGACATGGGTGCACTTTGTATGTGGAGTACAAGTCTTTTTTTAGGTCAGAGACTGGCTATGATGATAAAGTCATCTTTGGTTCCTTGAATGAGGGAAGGTGAACTCTTCACACCTTCCGAAGGAGAGAGTCACATAATAATTGGGAGATTTGCTAATGGCAACAAATGCAAACTTTTATTCTCACGTAACTGACTTTCAGTCTGGTGGTGTAGATAGGAGTAAATCTCACAAGGTTTCCAAAAATATTTAGACAGAATGTTCAAGATATTCTCTCTTGCTAAAACAACAATGCTTCCTAGATATTATCTATGATTTATGGCTGGGTGGCCTACAATTATTAGACAAAGAAATAGTGCACTGCTATAAACATGCCCAGCACATGCTGTATTTGGTGGAGTGGGATAAATCTGAAATTGTTAATATTCTGTCTATAACTCTACCAAGAAAAAATATAAACACTTTAAGCAAAAAAAAGCAAACCTTCAATAAATGACATCTACTGTAGCAGTGAGTAAAATTTGTTTCTGCGATTTAATATACCCAACTTGCCATTTGTGTTATCTAATCATGTACTAATGAGAAATGCTTCTTCTGATTCAATCAAGTATGACTTCCCTTTAACCTAATTTTTCTGAACATGATTTTTTAATTTAACAGGTTTATTTTAATCATTAAGTCTCATCTGTTCTTTGGAAAGGGGAAATGTATTTTGGGGGACAGAGAAAATGCACAGAATACACTGTAATTTCTTTTGAAAAGACCTGAGGGTAGCTTTTATAGGTTTTTGTAGAATAATAAATATTTTAATACATTTTCCATAATATAAGACGATTGTTTAACACATCAATATTAGAACAACGATTGATATTAGAGTGAAAAAACACTCTAAAAAAACGTTTTTTGCTTGTATCCTTGTTATCTGTATGTTCTCAGAGTTAGAATTATCCTTCGTCACTTTGTTGCGTGTGGTCTGTGTAATGGTAAAATACTGCAGCTGTACTTTCTTTTAGGGAAGCGACCTGAATAGCAAAGACTATGATGGTAGGACTCCACTTCATGTTGCGGCCTGTGAGGGTCATCTGAAAGTGGTACAGTATCTGCTGAGCCATGGAGCCACTGTTTACGCCAAGGATCGCTATGGCGACACACCTCTGAAGAATGCAACCAGGTTCAGGTACTGTCACAGATTTTTTTATTTAGCAATTTAACTTCATTTAACCTTAAGTAGTTTAACACATAAGGCGGTTAGGAGCAAAGACAATGACTATTTCAAATAGCATCAAGTTAACAACTTCAAATCAGTTAAATAATAAATAATAAAATATTAGATCAGATGTAAAATACCTTTCTGTAGTACAGGTTATAAATAAAATGTGATGTTTTCAAAATACTTTATTGGTTCGTGCATAATATTGCACTTAGAAGACCCACTAATTGTAATAAATGCAAAATGACCTTCCTACATCCATGGAATATACAGAGATTAGTGAATGTACAGACTAGATTAATTGAGATGATCAATTGCATTGAAGCACAAATGTTAAAATTCACATTCAAAAATGAAACCAATACTGCAGTGAACATTGATGTATTGCTCAACAAGGGTTGAAAACTTAACTTTGATTTTGCATTTTGGTAATTTCAGTTTGTAGAGTGAATATCGCCCACTAATTTGTAACCAGAAACTAAGGCTTTATTTTGCAACTTCTCTCATCTTTTTTTTTCCTTAATTCAGGGATTATTCAATCCCCCAAAGTAGCATCTTGACTTAAGTTTACAATACAGATAATTTAGATGATTAAATTCTAGGAACACAAGCTTAAATTGGTCATTTTGCTATGGGCAAAAGGGACAAGTCCTGAATTTTAATTTTCTCTTAGAATTCCACAGTGAGCTTTGTTGGTCCCACTCCAGTGGAAACATTAACTACAAATAGGGGCCAGATGAAACTAAGCTGCTGTGAGCTCATTAAAAATGTTAGGGGTAAACTATTTTTGCCCAAAGTACTGCTTTACAATTTGGAAAAATGTCCATGTAGGGATTTAGACTCTCATTCTGGGTTTATCATGGGGGAAAACTAATGGAGTTCAGAGGCCATTTAATTAATTATACTTAATTAGGCTAATTGTTAGAAATCAATTTCTGTCATTTTGTTAAAATTAATTTGACTGTAGCAATGCCTGCCTACAAATATATTGGGAGAGTATAACAGAGCTCTTTAATTTGTGATGTTACTGTTAATTTCACCTAGAGTGGCAGCAGTGTGTTTTCAAGATAAAAAACGAGTACTAGTGCTTTCCTCATGATGAATGTCATCCTTTCATAAGACAAATTTCATAGGGCACATGGAAATTAGTTAAAGCCGGTATGTCTTTTACAGCCTGACCCCTGAACACAGTATAACCATAACTTTGGCACACAGTAAATTGCACCTATGATTATTTTCTTGATTACAGAAGAAGCAGTAAGCCTTATGAAAGACGGTCAACTACATTTTTTCAGACTTTTCAATATTAAGCATATAAAAAGATCCTTTTCTTAAGTGATGATGGCTGGTCAGCCTACTGCTAAACTAAACAGCTTTTATGTAACATTTTTGAGATGTGTTGTCTGGCGATGTGCCAAGCTTTTTGTTTCTCAGGGTAAGCACAATGTCATGCTGGCTTCTGATAGCTTTTCTTGTTTATCTTTTGTTGCTTATTGTCAGCTATGGTTCAAATGCTTAAATGTAAGCTCTTTGTGCATCCTGATTTCCCATGTACCTATGGACAAAGGTAGAATAGGTCTTTGTACGTACTAAAATAAATTTTAAATGCAGCACTGGTTTCATGTCACTGTGTAAAGTGTATTGTGAATTCTTCCACTTTTTAGGTCAAATAAAATTTAATGTTGTATGTCTCTTTATACCAATGCTATCACTTTGAATTACACATTCAGTATCTAAAACTATGGCAAGCAATTTCCACAATTTTCTTTTCGTCCTGATCATGAAGCATTTGTACGGCTCTGTCTTATTTATCACAGGCAAATTGTGTTGTGCAAAGCCATGCTAAGTTATGCACTTTTATGGAGGGAAATTTGTGACTCTCATCTGATGGGTTTTAATGTAGAGGTTTTCGTACAAGGAATATACCACCAGTCTTTCTTGATTTAGGATTGTCAGTGATTGCTGTGTTGTGTATTTAAATGTTCTCCTTCCCTGTTGAAAGTACGTCATGTTCCAAGACAAGCTCAATCTGGCTTAAAAGCAGCTCCAGCTTAGTTACAAGTGCAGGTTGATCTCTCTGAAAAGTGAAAAAAGCAAAGTTTTGCCTGTAGATCTGCCTTCTTAGTCTCACCAGGACAGGAAGTTTACATTTCTCCAAATTTAGCCTCGTTGACCTTGTATACATGGGTTGTTACTTTTGATATTAATGATTTAATATCAGTACTGACAGGTGATGACTGAGAGACGTCTCTCAAAGAAACCGTCTCTGTGGCTCAAAGAGTCAGGTTGAATGTGACTCTTCTATTGTTCTGAATTTGCCTGATGTAATTGCTAACTCTGTCTTGAAAGACAACAACAAGAGTTATTACCAATGAGAAGGAACTGTGATTCTCAGTTAATCTTCTGCAACATGTGCTAACATGCCAGATGCATCGCCTACTACCAAACGACAAACTGAAATCCGGAAGGTAAAATGTTAAAGGTGGAGAAAAGTTTTCATTCCATATTTGTCATTTAGTGCTTCTCTCTTGTTGCAAATGAGCATCAATAAGTGCATGTTAATTGCAATTAATTTAATGTATATGCTGTTACTAAGTGTCCGCTGAATCACTTTAATGGTGATGTAAAATAAATATGCAACCATAAAGATAGTAGTTTTATGTCCTCAAGACCTGCTTATGAAAGCTGAAAGACCATGTCTTGCATTGAGCTTCTGCTTTTCATGGCCCTTTTGATGCATATGAAGTAAAACAAACGACACTTTGATGCTTCTTTGTAAGCTATGGAGTAACATTCATGCCTTTGGATATCTGTACATTTAGTTGTAATGAGTGGCATCTTTCAGAGAAAACTGGCAAACACATGGAAGAAGAAAGATGAAACAACTGAAATACTGTCATCATGAAATTATTAATCATCCCAAGATTCAAGATTCAGTATGTGGAAAGACTCATTAGGGAGATAAGTTCCTATAGACTTATTTTTCTTTTGTATACCACACCCATGAGTGTGAAGGTTTTAGGAATTATTCCTTTCTCCACTGATTTCCTCCTGCAGTTTCTGCAGCTCGTACATTATGTTAAAACAAGGTTTTCGTCCATCTTATGCTGCTGCCAGCAGAGCTAGGTAAATGTACAGACACTGTTTTGAAACCAGACTTACCTGCTTATTGGTAGTGAGTTCCTTTCTGCAGCAAGCCTTGAAGTGGGGTGTACAATTCCAAGCTAAGGCAAAACAAATCATGTGGTTTTTTCTTCCAGTAAGTGAAGCTGCTCATAAAAATGTCTTTAATCAACAAATGAAATAGGTCCTGGGCACAAATTGTTTGATATCAAATTTGTTTGATAAAACACAGAAAGTATTGTCTTTACTATTATTTCACTGTTCTTTGCTGTGGTTTACTGTTCTTTATCATGTGTTCACTGCGCTGAAAGATCAGAGAAGCTCATCCCTATTTTTGGTTATTGAAATAAAGCCTGTGGTGATTCTTTCCTAGGTTATTTATGCTTTTACAAAAATATTTTACACTAGGTTTTACTTCATAAGGCTTATGATTGCATTGTATGAATATAGTTGTTCTTTTATTTTCAATGCTCTTCTGGAAACCACAAACTTTCTGTGAGGATCAGTCTTGACTTGTCCCTGCTTGCCTTAGGAACTGTTCAACACTTTCTACTTAATAAAGCACTTTCTGCTTAATGTCCCTTATGAATGCAATGCTAAGAACTGTTTTGAGTTCATGACTCATGACATTTGCTTTAAGTATACACTGTTCTGTTAGCTAAGACACTATTATGCGATTCCTTTCCATGAAGCTATTTTAAATTTCTTCTTATGGCACAAATCCCAATCCACCAATATGATAATCCAAGGTGAAGACCTATGTTATCTTAAATACATTGCTCCTCTGTAAATAGTGTGAGCCTACTAAAAAAGGCACTGTAATCACTCAAGGTTTTAGTGTTTTGCTTATCTTAACATAAAATAAAATGCATAACAATCACTTATCATTGCAATGAGTATTCTTTGCCTTCGTTCATACTTTAAAAAAATATCTTAAAAGAAAACTGTGTTAAATTAAGATATTCAGCTTGAGGTTAACATCTCATAATCAGGATTCATATACATTCAACCTCGTGGTATTTATTATTAGAAATGACACTCTTGCTACAATGCTTTTTTTATATGTAAGGACTATACAAATTGACTTGAAAGACCTGCCTATTTAAGGACTTTTGTGTTATTGAATCTTCTTGTTGAGGAAGATGAAAACACTTTTCTGACTGGCTGTACCGAAAGACTGTATATGCCAGAAGTAAACTACAACTTTACTAAAGGAGGTCTGGAATGTATAACATTTCTGTATAGAAACTGGTAGTTTATCTGAAAAGATTGCTTTTTCAAATTTATTTTTTTGATTATCTTTTCTTGATTTGAATTTAATGTTTATTAAAATGTGGTAAAGGTTATGCCTTCACCATTATCTTGAACTTTGCATTCTTATTATTTGTTAAACATATTTCAAAACATGTGACAAAAGCTTTTTCTTTTTATGTAATTATTACTGTTTATTATTATGTAAATGTTCAAAAAATAAAATCAGTGCTCAGGACTCATTATTCTCATTAAGTTTCTGAATGTAAGAAAAATCCATCCTGTGTCCAAGTCATGTGACAGACATTTTTCCCTTTGGAAATAATAAAGCATTGCAGTGTGAGTAGATAAGGGATGCCAGGGAAGATTTATCCACAAAAAATCAAATCTACTTTTATTTATCTATGGCAAAACATGTAGGAGCACAGAGCATGTAATTTGAACACTAACTAAAGCAGGAAAAACTTTTTTCATTTTAAAATGCACCACTGTGGAGGTGGTAGGGACATTGCAAAGGTATTTTTCTTCAGTTTTTTTTGTTGATATCCTGCACAAAAGCTTTCAAATTATTCAGATTAGATATTCTGCATGACCTGCTGTCTGACATGGCAGAAAACTGAAATATAGAGTTGTAAAGAAAATGGTTGCCAGTCCTTAAATTTCACAATAAGTGATCATAGCATATAGTTAATACAGCTAAATGACTAAAAGCTCAGGTGAAATAACTAAATGCGTGTCTATGAGGTTTTTAAGGACCAGAGTTGTATTGTGATGGTTCGAGTTGTCCTTCCTGTTTCTTGGTAGACAGAGGGAGGTCATCAGACTGCTCAGACAGACGGGGGCCCACTTATCCCGAGAAGAACTAGAAGACATGGGATCAGAATTGTGTAGGTAAGTGGGGAAATAAGCCTCTTGCATTTACCTCTTTACCTTATTGCTGCCACCTTCTCTTAAGTGAAGGAACCTGAAAGCAGATAAGAGTACGGTGGCCTGGCCTTGTCATAATCTTTCTTCTCGTCTGTCCAGTCATTTGAAGTTGTTCATGTACTGACTCAAGGAGAACAAGCCAACAATAAGGAGAGGCATCTATTGGCCTCAGGAAAAGGAGACTGTGGTATGCTCTGGTAAAAGCAACTTCTATCAATTTTCAGTCCCCAAAATGTGGGAATACTAATAACACCTGGGAAGTTCCAAACCAGAATTCACAAATCTCAGTTAATCTCACTGCTACATTTGTTCTTTCAGCATAGCAGGTGTATACCTCATCTTGTAGCTGTACCATTTCCTCACTTTCTTGCTAATAAATAAAATAATTAAGACTACTGCTTTATAGCCTCCGTTTTGATTTTCAGGCAGTTTGACTTCAAAATGTTATCATTCCTAGATCAATGCTCTTGTAGGAGCCTTGACAACCTGAATAAAAAGTAATCATTAGCCATACCTCTCATGTTTCAGTTGCTGATGTTTCGAATGCTTTTTTACAGTTTATGTGAGGAAAATAAAAATCTCCCATTATAAATATTTCTTTGTTTTTTACACGCACATTAAATATTTAAATTTAGAATGCTGCATTATAATTTGTATCTAATTGTGTGTTCCTGCAGTACCCTCCTATTACTTAACCATTTGAATATTTTTTTAAATGCCTGATGCATGTAACATAGAATTTATGACCTCTGATTCTTGGGCTTCTTTTCAGTATACAGTGGCACAACTCCATCTCTTCCGTCTTTCACATCTCTCTCGGAATGCTTTGTAACCACAAAAACTATATACTTCAGTCTCTGCTATGTTTCTGTGGTTCCAATTAAATTTTATTACTGTTTATTGCATTTTTCCCCTAATACTCCTTACATTTAAGTTTAAGCAATTAATTATCTGGTTCTTTCATATTTTCTTTTCCCTTGGAATTCCATTTTGACTCTACTGCTCGCATATTTCTTTTGCAGATTTTCTTTAGAATGTCCTTATTTCTATTTTAGTTTAGATGTTCTTTTAAATTTCTCTGTAAATATTTGCCTCTAGATCTTTGGCACTCAGAAAGCTGAACTCATCTTTAGTACATGACATTCTCAAGCACATATTATATTTAAAGTTCATCTTTACAGGGTGTAGACAAGATCCATGAGTAAACCAAAGACTTGGATTTTCTCTTCAGTTTGTTTCTTTGCATTCATTTTTTATGGAAAGTGTACGATTTATGCCAGCATGAACAGCAGTAACTAGATCTTCAGTAATCTTTTAAGGACTAACCTTAAAAGGGGGTTTTGAGAAGAGATAAGCAAAAAGGAAGATAGACAAGTAGGACAGACGTGACAGACCCTAATTCTGTGGTTTGTGTAAAACAGGAAAGGTCTGTGCGGGTGACCAACCAGACAATGAAGATTTCTCTGTTGGTGTAATTCTGTTTCAGCCAAGCAAAAGGCCAGACCTGAACCATACCAACCCCTCCTCCCAACCCCCACCTTGTGTGTAGAGTCTAGTTCAACCTGTTTTGTAAACCATGGAATGCAGTCATACCGCATAGTTAAGAGACCACATGGACACATTAATCTGTTCATGTACAATGCATTCACCAAAAAAGGCAGTTGTACTTCAACTATACCTATAAAATTTAGAGTGTAAAGTTAATGTGCTGAATTATATTTATGGGCCTATGTTGATCACTTATAACAAGGTCACCAAGTACAGTATATTGTATACATATAGTATATAAATCCTAATATTTGCTTCATCTGTATCTCTTTATTCAAGCCAAGTATGTGAAGTGGCTTTTCAAGCCATGCTGCATTGCAAGTCTTGATCTTATATGAAGTAGTATCCAACACTAAAAAAAAAAAAGAATTTTTCTGTGGCATACCTCCCAACCATGCGGCAAGGGCCAGTGTAGACAGATTTGTTAAGATTGGGTTTTTATGTGTCATGTCTTTCTCAAATTCTAATTGAAAACAGAATTTTTCAGAAGGCGCTACAATATTCAGTCTCTTAATATCTTTTTGATCCTTCTTATATCTTGTAATAAAATATGTCTCACAGTTGACTGTTTCCAAAAATGCTAACTGTAAAAACGATTCCTTTTTTTCATTCATGAGTGCTTTAGCAATATTTTCTCTGTTTAAAAGAAATGAAGCAAGTGAAGGAGCTGCAGGTCTTGGATCCTATTAAAATGAAATGTAGTATTGCCTTATGAAATACAATTTTTGCTTATGCTGTAGTCAGATCTACAATGAGAAGGTTGAATCTGTTTGAAGTTATGTTGTATGTGCATGTTGTTCAAAAGTACAGCAGAACAGTAAATGAAATAAGCAATTGTGTTTGTATCAGCCTGGCAGCTAGTGGAGACCTAGATGGGCTAAATATTTGGAGTCTTGCTGGAGCTAGCATGGATTTGACAGGCTATGATGGACAAACCCCACTGGAAGTGGTACGTTTCTTTTTTTTCCTGTTTTAATTGTAATTTTTGTGTGTAATCTACCTTACTATATTTATAGACTCTTAAAATCAGAGAATTCCCATTGCACAAAAAAACACTTACTAAATGTGTTTATGTGATTAATAGATTTTTAAACTTCTGAAATAGTCAGTGGTCTTTAAACTGGTCCTATGATTCCAAAACTCCCATCTACCAGTAGCTATACTCTTGCCAAATATTTAATGTTACACCTTACTTTGTGAAACACAATTGAACATTTTTAATCAATTTTATTTTATTCATTACAAGTAAAACATAAAATGAAGCACGCAAATTAATTATTTTAAAAAATATGTAAGAGACTTAATTGGGCTTGAACTGCAAAAATAAAAGCTGTTAAAAAACTCAGTTGTTCATTGAGGTCTTTTCTAGCTTTTTTAATGCTTACGATTGTCAAATAAGCTTTATCCCTTACTCACTTAAATGTCTGGAATGTTTTGAGAATTTTTTGAATCTGTGATGTTGCAGTCAGGTTCAGTGTTCTGTCTGCTGTTCTGCCTTTCTTCTCTCCAGGCTCTAGCAACTGGAAACAAGGAAGTGATTGAATTCTTGACGCAGGCACACCTGCTCAAGCCCCAAGTAAGAACATGCATCTGGGAAGCTGGTGGGGTTTAGAGTTACTTCTATAGCGCTCAACCCTTGGACAGTGATATCGACCTCTCTAATTATTAAAAAGGGAACTGAAACAAAGCTTGAAAGCTTGAACTATTTGAAAATCCAAAGATCTTGTGTTGCTCCAGTGTAGCAATGTTGTAATCCTCTGATACATTGATAGATTTCCTAAGTAGAAATGGTTTTATTGCCACACAAGCTTCAAAGCCTTAAGATTCAGCCTCTAAGACACCTTAGGTTTTATCATGTACATAAAATTCAGTTATTTTAAATTGTACGATATTTAATCAAATGTATTAACAGCTAATTTGGAATTTCCTTTAAATTTTATAGTTTGACATAACCATGTAAAAATCTGAAAGAGAGTTTCAGGGAATGAGTTCACTTGTTCAAGATTTTTGTCCATGATTATCTTTAAGGGAATAAATATTTTAATTTATGTGTCCTGTCTGATCCATCTCTGGACAGAATCTAACCTTCTTGCAAGTAACGTTTTGAAATCCAATCTTAAAATCTGTTAAGATATCTTCAAATTACTTTGTCTTGTTCTTGTTTTCAGCGTCTATGAATTGCAAATGACGAGTTAATAAAATAAAGCAATTGGAGTTTTTCGGTGAAACGTACAGAATCTTTCCATGCCAAAAAGAGTGTGCCCACTTGTACCCACTGTTCTTCTGTACTGTGGATAAAAATATCAGCCTTCTGTAAGAGCTTTTGCATGAGGCACTGCACAATGTACAAGAATATTATACTGTTTATATCATCTTTGTTTTGTGTCTGGTGCTGTGCTACATACATACCACTTTTGGGTTAGTTATACAGTATATATTGGCAGGGTTCTGCATATGTTATCAAAATAAATATTTAAGTAAACAAGAGTTTAACTGATGAGAGTATTTGATCATGTTACTGTGGCCTTTTAAGAAACGTTATTTAAATTACAAGAACCTGATGGAATGAATGATAACAGTTTTAAGTCTTGCTTAAGAGTGCAATAAGTCTCACATATGCTTTTTTCAAATAGTAATTAAAGGTTTAGGATATTTTTTTTTGCTTCTTGTGTTGTGGTGTTCATAAAACTAAATTGACTTGGCAACTATGCTATGTAGTATTGTAATATTAGATTCATTTAATTTTTGTGAATGAAACTTTTCACTTAGCTTTCTTTAATGGGATCTACATTTTTGCTGTGCTTGTATACTTCTGTTATTAAGGAGTTATTCATTTGGTTGAAAATGTGTTTGATTAATGTTAATTATTTTGCACCTTTGTGCATTTCTTTGAAGGATGTGGAAATAACAGATGAATATTGTTTAGTAAATGTATAGCGTAAGTGTCAGCATATGGAAAATTGATGTTGATAATTATCATCATCTTTATTGTTATTAAATCCAGACTTATACCACTTTATAATAGTTTAGTGGAGAAACTGTGCAAAATGATGAGGTTCTGTTACAGTTTTCTATTTCTGTTTCCACTTAGGTTCTTTCCAATGGAGATGTGATAGAAAGGTGGGTCCAAAATGACCTCAAGCATTGATCAGATGTAAACTTCTTAGGGAAAAGGGTACTGCAGACATTTGAACCAAAATTATGCCAGTATGACTTCCTCATACCACAGTGATTTACAGTATGTGTATTGTGATCTCTCTTGTACCACAGCTTGTTTTTGAGAATATAGTATGACATTATATTTAGATGATAAAGTCCTACCTTTTACTCCTGCACCACGTACAGTACATGCTAACTTTCATACAAATTTTGAAAAGAGACTCAGAGTTCAGTACACATTTTAACAGCTGGTCTCAGTATATTTTTAGAAGTGCTATGTAAGTCAAAGGTATTGCTACATAAGTATGGCTTTTCCCCCAAAACTTCATCATATTATTTTATAATATTTTTCTGAGTCTTTTTAGCTAGTTCACTTCTGGGTGAATAAAAAGGAATTCCTCATAGCAATCCTTTAAAAATGTTTTAGTTTTGTTCCTACTTCCTGGGTGCAAAAGCCCTGTAATGTTTCCTTTTTTTAGTGTTCTTAGTTAAATAACGTACCCTTTCTGATTTGAAAGTACAGTATATTGAATCCTCATAAAACGTTCCCCTAATTAATTATACATGTTGTTTTTAGAATGTTTTTTTAGGTATCACTTGTACTGGAGAGATTATTTTAAAGTCATTATTTTAATTACTCTTTTTTGTGGCATACAGTGTGTATATATACAATGAAGGTTGCTTTTTCAATTCGGCAAACTCTTTAAACTATCATTTTGAAGATAGAAAAGTGAAATGTTTTTTTAAAAAAAAACGTGTTCTGTTATTGGAGGTTAAAGGTGAAAAAAGTAAGCATTTTCATGTTCTATGTCCAATAAAAAAATAGAAAGTATTATTCACTAAATGTACTGTCAATGTGCTGCTTCGATGTTACCGACCTCAATGAACTGAACATGTACAGTATAATAACTTGGTCTTTATAGATACAAACGAACAAGTAAACCTCATTTGTTTGTATTATATACTATATAACGTTACACTTTCTAGTGTGTCTCCTCAAGTACTCTACAACATGGCTGTTTTGGGGATTCCTGTTAACTTCCTGTTAATTTTCTGTATTACCCACTTCATTGTTTCTGATGTGCAGGACTACATTTGGAGTGTATGATTGTATTATTTTATTATTTTATCTGTATATATGATATATTACATTCAGTACAGATTGAACTAAATATTGAAGGAACAATCTGTCTTTTTATCTAAGTACTACATATTAGTGTATGTTATGTAGTAATAGCATTAATATGTTTATGATGTATTCACAAGGTGAATAAACTCATGAATAAAGACAAGATCATGACCCATACCTTGCTGTATCATTATTTCTTTTGCCTCCAAAAATATGTATGTAAGCACTTAGAATTGAGGATTTGAGTATCCCCTAACCCATTATTTGTGTGTTTGTGATTAAACAAATCACAAATGATAGAAATTAAGTTGCATTTGGTCTCAAAGGTACTGTTCCTCTTTCATTGTTTTGCTTTTTTGTCTGAAGTGATAGTTTAGACAGGGAAATCATTTTAACAGACAGGAACAACCGATACTTCAAAGTATACGTTCAAAGTATTATCAAAGTAAGGTTCATCTTCTTGTATGCGAAACAAGTCAGTCCAGTCCATCCGCTAGGAAACCTGCCACATCCAGTGACGTTTTGGGAGAAAATGGTGTCTCAGTCAGTGCTCTCCTGCTGGGTGCTGAGTTTTTTTTTTCCTAAACCCCCTAGCTTTAGCTGTTTCCTGGGTTTTTGGACTGCTTTTTACCCAGAATATAGGCAGGAGTACTTTAGGTTTTACCCCTGAGATTTATTAGTTTTGCCTGTTGGAGGCTACTGGAGTTCACTGTTGCATTTAAGTTGCAAATATGTACTGTATGTTACGTTATTAAGTACCCATACAATCAATGTATTAACCATAGATAACTTTAACTTACAAAAAATGTTGTCAGTCATCTATTTGGATAAATATTTAAATCAATAGTACAATCATTTATTTCATATATTGCAAACAAAGGGTTAGAAAATAGAGAAAATAATAACCACAAATGAAAATAATACTTTTGAGACAAAAGAAACTGGTAGAATAAACTGTGAAATATTTCCTTATTTTGCTTCAAAGTAAAATCCAAACATACAGTACAGGGGTTGAACACCAGAAATATGCTGAGCTTTTACCATCCCTGACATTTCCAAACAAGCATCAGGCTTTTTATTGAATTAAAATACTGAATGCATTTGCTTTTTCCATTAGAAATCTGAAGTCTAGTTGAAATTCAATAACAAATCAATTACTTTTCTCCTTTATAGAACCCTGTAAATGTCACCTTTGAGAGAGAAGCTGGCTTTACTGCCATCACTTCCTGGCAGTTGAAGAAGCAGTTCAGACTTCCTAGAACTGCAGTTTACCAGCAATCTTTGAGAATATATATTACAAAAGAGAACCTTTTTTATGCAGTGATTCTGCATACTAATCCGGGGAATGTAATGTAGTCATTCATGTAGATTTTGACATAAGTTAGCAAGAGAGACAGCTGCAAAAAAAATAATAGAACCCTCATATTCTTTGGCCATTAACATCACATAGGATTTTTCTCTGATTTTGAGTCATGATTGTTCACATTGCTGCAAAACGATTAGTCACCAAGTAGAATTCTTAGTTTTTATAGGTATTTCTAGATTTCTATTACAATTATTTGGTGTTTTCAGCTAAATAAAAAGCAGTATGCGTCTGGGCAAGACGTTTCAGACAAGTCCTTAGTTCTATGATTGATTTATTTATTATCTCGCTTATGCGGTTACTAGCAGCTGAACAATCCTTCTTCAGTCTTCTTTTCTTAAGGATCCCAGTGAATAGTTTTCACAAGATGGCTAGTAGGCCTTATTTCCAAATGCACACATAATGCTTCAATTTTACATTGTTAAATTATCAGGAATTGTTTTTGACCTGGTCCTACTATTGGTCTCTTAAAGTGCCTTGGTACTTGGAGTGACACCTGCTCAGAATTTCTAAAGTTCTGTCCTGTGCTTCAGTGGATATCCAAACATGACTATTTAAGTTGCACCACCTGGTTCTTTTTTGATGGTAGCAACACAAATTTCTTAACCTATATACAATATATATATATATCTTTTTATGTATGATTTTCAAAATTAGTTGTCACGTCACTGCTTATTTACAACACTGGATATTTCTAGGCAAAGCTTACGGTGACTATGTGCATGACAGAAGCATATACTTTTACAAAAAGGTGTTGATTTATTTAAAAATTATGAGCTTTGATTTTTAAAAATAAATGATTGAAATCAATCATTACAAGACAATTTATATGCAAAACAACTACATTTTCAGAGAAATGCATTTTATGTTACATGGAATAATACTTGAATCCAATAACAACAATCCTGATTTTTAATATTAAATTCCAGTTTGGAAGGTCAGTTTCATTAGCTTATTAAAGTCCCTTACTGCTTGGTGTAAGATAGTCAGTTTGAATAATATAAAACCCTCTGCTATTCTGTACTACAGTGACCTGCAGACAAACCTAAAATTGGACCCATTAGACAAATACAACAATCCACAGGCACAGAGAGCTTTATGAATATGAAATGCTTTGCTATTGTGAAAGCAAAGTTGATCATTTTAATGTATTAATTCACATGAACATTGCTGTAGGACTGATTGTTTGATTGTTTATACATGAAACATTTCCTGTTCTGTAATATATTTATAGATGCACTTTCAAATGGATATGAACAGGTCAAGAACTCATTAGAGGAGATTTCTCAACCTTCATCACAGTTATTTCTATAATATAATCATTAAAAGCTTAACTTTGGAACATACTGTATATCATAAGAAAATGTGGCCATCCAAATATGTACAGTTAAACCGAGAGGCCTTCAAATGTAACAGATGAGTATTTGAACCAGCAGAGATCACTGAATTTTAATGATTTCAAGTATATATAAAGTATACATGTGGTTCTTTAGGGATCATGCAGAATTCACAGAGATAAAACTGAATGACACATGGAGCATAATGTATAAAAAATGTGTATGACAGAGGCACGGTTTCATGCACCTGCTTCCTGACAGTGCTGCAATCATGTTTGACAGGTATACTGAGAATGTACAGCATCTTCACATAAGAGCACAAAAAACTATAGAATGCCATACAAACTCTCAGTAGGTGTTAACCCTCCCCAATGGCAAAAGCCTGCAAAATTATTTTTTTGTACAAATCTTAGTAGCTCCTCAGTACAACCTGGAAGTTGGACTGGTATGACACAAAGAGCCTGTTTGTACGTACCTGCCTGGCATCTGGGAAAGCTTACCATTTTAAAAATAATGTAAAATACTCTGAATGTGAATAAAAAAGACATTATTTGAACACCTTTCTTGAAATAATGGCACACAATTACTCAAAAATCTTCAATTGTTTATTTAATGGTTGAAAACTACATTTGGACAAATGAAATCATATGGAAATGTTTCTTTTCTTGTAAGTATTCATCATTTCTGATACTGGTCCATAGGAATAATATTTGGCTACTTTAAAAAATTACCCTGACACTTGGAATGCATCCTTATTGACTAGCACTGATAATTGAAAGATGAAAGACTTTCTGCAATCATAATGCTTTCATTGTATATTTTATTGCTTGTTGTATAGTTAAAAGGCTTCTAAAGAAAATCAAACAGCATTACTGATACTCATCAGTGTTGTCCTGGTGTAAAAGACTGAATGATCTAGTAAATTACCAAAAATCTCACGATAAACAATCTTTATTTATCAAATAAATTCAAATCAATAAAGGTAAGCTAGCACCCAAATAATAATTATTTGAATGTCAAATGTAATTGATTTTATTCCAGGTGTTAAAACAAGCCATAACACACCCTAAAATAAATAAAATGTCGTAAAGTTCTAGTTAGGCCTGTACTGTTTTATATAGAAGTGGTCAGCTAAAGTTAATGTATAAAAATGAAAAGGAAAAGTCGGTCGGTTCCAGGTTGACTTCTTGCATTTTCTGTTTTAATGAATGAGCGGGGCCTTTTTTAGAAATGAATAGTTTCTTTCTTTTTTCCTCCGTGGTATTTAGAAAACTGTAGTTATCTGGCTCAGTCTTTTCACCCTCTGATGCCACCCACATGGGTGGAGTTTGTCTTGGGCCTATCCGGGCAAAGGAGCGGTCTCACTCCAAACCTGTCCGACGGGTGTGCTTTAAGTTGTTTGGTTTCACCTGTTCGGCTCTGCCGCTCCCAGCTCCCCTCAAGAAGCCCTCAATTCAAATGGAACCCCGAAGAACTGGTCCAACTGGACAAGAACTTCATTCCTTCCCCGATCACAGGAGTAAAGTGTTCTGCCTACCAACAGGGATACTGTATATAAAGAAGAGCTGCAGGGACAAGAAGCAGAAGCAAGATGAGAGAGCACACAAAAAAGATTTTTCTTCTGCTTCACAAGGTAAATGCTTTAAATAAATTTGAAGATTGAGAAAACTATAAATAGTTGGTAAAAAAAAAGTTGTTGGGGGAAAGCAACACCTTAAAACTCTTTTTTAATCACAGAGTTCTGAAAGGCTATATATTTCTATTCACTAAAGAGCACAGAGTTCTTCATTGTACAATTTATTTTTGCTTGCATGCGAAGCTTTTAGGTTCTCAATTGTAGGAAGGAATGGAGATTTGGGCCTGCTTAGTTCCTGAAAATGAGCTTACATTTCTTCTGTTGTTTTGTTTCTTTGAACAGACGCTCGCTCAAACCATTGTTTTGAACCAGGGACCTTCGAAGTGGAACCTAGACCGTAAAGCTGTGAGTCTGTCCAGAGTAGCTGGATTTCTGTCTCTCTGGTGCAGTGGTTCTAAACAGTTCAACAGTTCTTACCAAAATTGTGAAATGTTTAGGACCACTTGATCAGGGGGATGATAGCCTCAAATGAGAAAGACAACATGGGAAGACAGAAAGTGAAGAAAAAGAAAAGCAATTCACCTAGGAGACCTTATCTTTAGGTGCTGTTATGGGCATGGTGGTCAGTCATTGCCTTCCAGCATGTTGCAAATACCGATGGACTGTGGAGAAAGATGGGTCAGGTTTACATAAACAAAAAGTGGATTGATTTTGGATTGAAAGTGGTTCAGATTTTCTTACAGATTGATACTTGAATTAACAGTTAAATTTTTACAGTATTTTAAACAATACAATCTGTGGTATATCCCTTTATTGAAGTCTGCTTCACTGAATCAAAAGAAATTTTAATCCAGGCACTTTTAACAGAATTTATGCTGCTTTCAGGGCAATCTTATGTAACAGAAACAAACCTAGATTTATTACATGTTCTTTAGGATCTAGGATAAATGATCTTCTGGATGGAATTAAAAGCTCATTTGTTCTAGCACAACCTTGTTAGGCCTCTGAAAATGTACAGAAGCTGACTAAGCTTGTGATGTCACTGAAATCTGTGCCTACACTGCAAACAAACAACGAGTGTGAAATAAGTAAAGTTCGATATTAACATTTTTTTAAATAAATCTGCTATCTGTGTTTCAATTAGGACATGCAGGATTTCTTAGTTGCAGTTTCAAGGCATGATTTCTTTCCTTTTTGTACATGAATATCTATATCATTTCTGTCTTATATAAATGTGTTTTGTTGCTCTTTGAATTGAAGTATATTTTTGTATTTGTTTCCATTTAAATATTCCTTAAGATTGCTAAACTGAGAACCATTGGACTGATTTTTTAAGGGTATTTTAACTGGAATATGGAAAATGAATGTGAACTCAAGCCTCTGTAACACACTTTTAAAATAAAAAAAATCCAAATTTAGGAAAAGAGAACAAACGTCTGTTTAACATGAGATACTCACTGAAAGACGTTATAAGTATTATCTTATAAACATAAAACTGTTTATGGTGTGCTTTTTAAAATGTAGCTGGCTGATATCATTTGTATATATTTTTGTTAAAATAATTCACAGTGTTCAAAGTACTATATGTTATCTGCAATACCACAGATAACCTGTTAACCGTGGAAAAGTGCAAATATCACCAAAATGACTGAAGTTAAAAGAAGACTTGAAATAATTTTGTAATTTCATTATTCCTTGACAAATTTCACCTTTGTTTTTCTTAAAGTTATTTGTCAAAAATAAAAAAATAAGTTTAAAGCATTTTTCTTATGCATTAATTGTGGAATATTTGTATACAATTACCCAACATTACATGATAGCCCAATATGTTGCAGGGGTAACAGCTCCATTTCTGAAATGTTTTTTTTTTTCAAAATGATCATTTCCCTTAAATGTAATTGAGGCTTCTTTTTGTTTACATATACTTGGGCTTTAGACTAACAATGTTCCTTAACTCTGGTTTTTGAGGTCCACAGTTATCACAATGTGTTGATATTTCTGACGTCTCTTAGAAATATTACCTGCTTTAGAACTGGGAAGGACTTAACTGGTTTAATTGTGTGAAAGCTTAATTCGATTTCTTAATTAAAATCTCAGGTGGTATGGAAATTAGAAGGTTATGCGGCTGTTAAGGACCAGTGCTTAGGAACACCAGTCTAATTGCTAGTGATTGTTGCTTATAAATAGTGTTGGTAATTGCCATGAGACGTTCAATTTTAAATTACATTTCTGCTTGTGTGTAGATAGGTGTGTCCTCTCCAGTATCGAAATCTTCAATTATCCATAACAATAATCGAATTACATATTACCGACTAATGATAAACATCACATATCCCATTTTCGGCAAAAGCAATCATTTAATCAATCGATATTTATCATCTCCTGTACTCTGTGAACAGAAAAATACACTTTTGGGGTTTGGCTTTAATTATCATTAAAGCAGTGGTGAGTAGTTCCATAAGAAGGACATGAACTAATTTTATGATGAATTGAAAGAAATTAGACTTCAAAGAAGAATGTTAAATATAGTATACAAAACATACAGGACTTGAATCCCTCCAAGTTCAATGTTGGCAGCTGTCCTGAAGTATAAACATACTTTTCAAGCAGACAAGGCAATACCTTTTGGGTTGCATTGTTGCACTGTTTTAATTCCTGTATTTTTAGAAATAGTTACCTTAGTATTTTCATATCCTCTTTCCGAAATTCATGTAAGAATAAATACATTTTTACCACAGTTTTAAAAAGAGTATTGCGAAGCTGTGATTTACAATTGAACTTATGACTCCTATGATTAAATAAGAAGTAGGGACTTCCCATTGACTCTTGTTGATTTTAGTTAACATTCCAAACTCTTCTTGAATGAAACTCCACTCTGGGTGAAAACATACCCGAAACACATATTTGTATTTATTTATTAATATTTAAAATAAGATGCAATTTGGTTTATTTCCTCTTGGGGATATCCCCATATCTCTGTTAGAGGTTTTTTGTCTTTATGGAGACATTTTCTCATATTGTATTCCAACATTCATAGTATTACATGTTCAAACACTCACGCTCATAAAATCTCAATCCTAACAATGAAAACAAAAATGATATGACAGTCCTATCATTCTATAATATCTAAGAAGGATTCATATGAGTCTAGTTTGATAACCTTTTAGAATCATTTAAAATGATTTATCCTGAAAAGTATTTTAGAAAGTATTGAAAGCTATTGTTTATTATTTTATATTTTTGCATGAAACAATTCTATATTTTACATCTGTAATAATCATTGAAACGACTTGTAACATTTCCTTAGATTCTGTTTTAGTTAAATAGACTATCTTTAGCTTACAGCCACAGACAGAATTATGTAAGCCCTCCTACCATTTTAGAGAAAAATTATTTAATTGATGCTAACATTATTACTTGAGGAAATCTGTAAATGGTTGTGTATCCTTTACAGGGTACATGAAAATCCTCTTTAACCTGTGGCTTTAAATTAACACAGCAGCTGTCTTATAAAATCGTTCACTGTAAAGCGATGTAGAAAAAAAGGAATACTGGTATAAATAATGTATCGTGTATAGTGTAAATAAAACACCAATCACTATTTCCAGACAAACTGCGATATAGTATGGTTATGAAATTAATCGAATGGGAAGACGTTTATAAGTTTTTATACAGCGAAATGAACAAAAAAATATAGAAGAACTTTCATATTGTTGTGCAGTGCAACATATATAATATCTGTCAGTAAAAGAAACTGACACGGTGTTGAAAACAGGGTGGTTTGCGCATTTCCGTCTAGGGCCTGTCATAAAGCAAGAAGAGATCTTGAACATACAGTACTACAATGATTCGGAACTAAGTAAAAAAGTGGGGAAAACAGTTATTTTGAAATTGCAAACACAGACTTCTCTATACAAATTAATATACATAAATACACCTCTGCATTGTGTAATAGGTCGTTACTAATAACAGTGTTTAAACAGGTTGGACAGATGCAAACGTTATTTAGTACTGTTGTCAATATCTAGGCAAAATACGAGCTACAATTCCAATGTGGTTGTAATGTATATAACGCAATATTTACATAAATGCATATAATTATAAATACAAAGTCGTTTTTTGTCATCAACCGTTTTCACACAGTACGAGTTCTATATAAGATCCACAGTTTTGATTTGTTTATTGCTGTTTTATATATTAAAAAATCAACACTTTCAATCTTAAAAATGTACTGATTACTGCACGAAAAACAAAATGTAATCGGCAATATTTATAACGGACGTTTATGTTGCGTTTAGGGCGCCCCCTTCTGTTTGAGATATTTCTGTTTTTCAAGTCCTGCTGTGAACTCAAGCAGCAAAGCGTTAGGTCTTGCATTTTTTTGTGTGTGCTCAAGCACTCAGTTACTTAATTGAAAAAAAAAAAGATTTCCACAAACTAAGACATGAAGCATTATTTTAAGGATTTAAGAAGGTATTGATTAAAAACAAAAACCCTAAATATAAAATTCTAATACCAATGCTCTGCCTTCTTAACGATGTTTACCACCTGTCTCAGTTTTTCTCTCTTTAATAAATAATAAAACACTCGTTAGTGAGATTTAATACATTTTTGCCATTCAGGGTTTTGAGAACAGCACAGCATTTTAAATGTCTAGCTGTAGTGATGAAGATCTTGGAGCTGCATGGGCAGGTTTGTAATTATTGTACTTCTGACTGTAATGATTTAGGCTTTAAAAAACAAAGTGATGTTTAATTCGACCTACTTTAGCTTTGGTCTTATTTCTATACGCATATTATTAACAGGTTAGTTAATTTTTAATAAATACATTTCTCTTAATAAATCCTGAAAACAGTGATCCTCAATGGATGAACAGTTTTTAATTCACAAACCCATTTTTCGAAGCGAAGTAATTAATCGCCTGTAATCGCTTGGATACGGTTAGCTTCCTCGTGTCAAGGGGTCAATAAAGTTTGATGTAGTGTTAAATGGCAGGCAGTTTGTTAGGTGCTAGGCACAAGGAGACAGATGGAAGCTGGGGTTCGACCGCTGTCCTTGGTGCTGGAACGTCGGTCGACTCGGGTGTTTTGACCATCTGATGCGCTTATCCATGTTTGTATAAAGCACTTCAGATCGTGACCCTGCACGTCCCTGCGTGGTGAGAGAAGAGTTTTCTGAATGATTGACAAGTGGGTGCTACCAACAGTTTTTAAACTATCGTTTTTAACTTGCTCAATAACAAAACAGAATTATTCACAAGGAACTAAAAGCTGAAAAAAACAGCACACGTCAACATCTGGTTTGTTAAATACGTGTAAAATACACACTCTCTGGTTCGGAAAGCAACAGCGCTGACAAGGAATTGTGCCTTACATTTAAGAATACTGCTCTGTAAAGAATGCGGGTTGTGAAAAATACAACTAAAAAAGTGGAAGACAATTCATTGTATGTGAATACCCTGTTTTATTAAAACGGAAGGAAAGAGATGTAAATGGGATATACGAGTTACACGGACATATGCACATGCAAAACCAATACGGTCAGAGGTCGTTTGCTATTATTAACGTTCAACAGTTTAAACGAACATGCCAATATAACGTTGTAAAAGTGTCGCTGTTGATAAGTGTGGGATGTTTAAGCTGCCATGTTTAAATGCCAGTAGCAGTGAAGCACTGAGTGCAACCAACCGAGCAGTGGTGGGTTAAAACCATGCGATTAGGGTGACATGAAATGGAATGGAGGCTCGTGGACAGCAAACAGGCTTCCTCTTCATGAATTGCAAATCGGAATGGAAATTGAAAAGCTTAACTGCGGAGATCCACACGCTGCCTGGACACGGGCAACTGAGCAAACTATTGCGTCTAACTGTCTTTCATTAGTAAATGTCAGTCTTCTGTCCCCCCGACCTTCAGCAATTGTTTGTTCAACACTAAATTGCATTTTTGGAGCGGATCACTGGTGGGAATAATAATGGAAATGGAGACTTGTAGATGTTTTAGTAACAACAAATGAAGCCTTAGACAATCCGTTGCGATATAAAGCTTCCATTATTTCTGATTATACACCAAATCCTCTACATAGTAAAATTCGTGGAGCATCAGTGGAGCGTCCTGGAATGGATGGAATGGTGGCAATTCTGTTTATTTTTCACTGGTGGCTGGAATGTCATTCATTAGTCAAGTTCGGATTTACTGTTTTACGAGACACATCATATCGGTATAGAGGTGCGTTTTTAAATAGACTAAACCACAATAAACTTTTCATTTGTCGCCATGAGCAATTTTAATTTTTTTTATTTAACATCACAAAACGCTTTTAATATTGCCAGTAGAAAAGCATCAGCTTCATTGTACTTAGCTAAATTACCCAATGGCATACAGATAGCTTTTTATACGTTATTTCCAGTAAGAAAGACTTACAAAAATGTACATCCTTTCATTTTGGTCTCAGCAACAGTATGTTTAGAAATCATCACATTTGTTAAATAGACTTTTAATGTGTTGCTGATAAAGGTTAGGAAGTTGGGTAAAATATTTCAGCACTATTAATGAGATGTTTGCCCTGAGCAATTTCCTACATGTATAAGGGCAGCAGATGCAACGAATCCTAAGGGATCAAATCCTTGGAATTTCATCAGCATTCATGGGTGACCCACTCCTTTAAGCAGAATGATAGACATGATAAATCATCTTTACAACAAATTCTAATTATCACTTTTGTGACCTGTGCCAATCCCCAAAATCAAAATCCCAACATGTCTCAATGGTTGTGATTGTTTTATTGCAAAAGGGAGCAGTTCATGGCATGCCTGTTCAGTTATATAGTGTATTCTAGTCTTGAAGGACTGAAGTGTCTCTTAAATCAGGGTTTATCTGTAAACTATTGGAACACACTTATTACATTAAGCAACTGGAAATATCTAACGAAATCTAATTCACCTTTGAGAAAGCTATGTTTCGCTGGTTGTGATGAGATTAAGAACATAACATCATAGCAATTAATGCTATAATGCATTCATGATTAGTGTGATACATTGAATTTAATGGATTCTTGCTCTCTGTCACCAAGATTTCCCTGGGGACCCCTACAACAGAACCTATTGTATTCTTTGTAAATTAGATGTAGAATGATTCCTAATCATTTAAGAAATACAAAATAAACAAAATAAAGTCAACAGAATTGTGACTTACTTACTTTCAAACAAATAAATAGTATTTTATAGGATCTATTAACTACTAAGAACCCAACAAGCAGGCTGGGTAAGCAGCCTTCTGTCATTCTTAGCCTCTTTTGTGTTATGGGACTTAACTATAAAATGTCCTCTATATGTAAATCTTTAAACCAACAAGTCCATTTGGATGTTAATGTAATACCTTGACTACATAGTCTGTATCTGTAAAGTTTGATCATATTTTTCTTGTATAATCTTCTCATCTGTATTGAAAAGGAGCTTTAAATCTGGAAAACGATCACCACCTGATAGACATATTTTTTGTTTACCACAATGTGGTATTTTTTAAATGGTAAAGTTGTTTCAAGACAATTATAGTTAATATTTATTTAAGTTGAGAACAGTACAGTATGATGAGAACATATTTAGTTTTTCTGACTTGCACAGAACAATAAGGAAGATATGCTCTTTAACATATCACAATGTGGTTGTAAAAAACTATGTGCAATTATTAGAGGTCAAAGCTCACTCCGAGTCAATATTTCTACTGTTGGTGTACCTTATGATTATAACTGCCTCTAGAATGTGTTCTGTCAGAGTTACAAATAGTTAAGAAGGTTAAAAATATTCCTTAAATGTTTTGGAAAATGCCTCCTTTTCCCCTCCCTTTATGTAAAACACATATTCAAATGACTATTATTGTACTGTATGAGCTCTAACAGTTTTTGTTTTATCCTTCAAACATAATATTACTGGCTTATAAACAGAGAAAAGTGTATAAGCTTCCCTAGTGAAAAAATAAATAATTTCAGCCACTATGATATTATATGACTTTTTTTCTGAATATACTGTTACTATGGGATACTCTTTGTAACATGACATTATAGTTCATTACAAACAGCCACCCAAAGAACAATAAATATATCACTATTTAAGAAACCATTAAAAGAGATTTTTAGTGAAATATTTTATTTTTGCATTATAAATAATATCAGCAATAAAAATGCTAATAACAATAATGTGCAAGATATAGGAGGTACATTACTATCATTTTACTGCTACTTTATAGCAGCAGAGTTCATATTAATCTTTCTTCTCCTCTTCATCAGTACTGTAAACAACATCTTGTGATTCATTATCCCACACAGTGAGTGGATTTTTCAAACAAGTAACATTCCTCTGGTCCCATGGCAACACAAGACTTAACACAGGAGTGGTTGTTGGCCTTGCACTGATATACACTTCTGGTGCTCACAAGTTAGGAGCTTTATAACTGCAACTGGAGATAGCTCCTGCTTCATGCAGACAGGCAGTAGATGCCCACGAGTGCCATCCATCCCTAGCTAGTGATGGAAGTTTGCAGAGGTATTACTGGCTCTTAAGGCATTCTGACAGCTCACCCTTCGCAATGGAAGCTTCTGCTTCTTCTGGAGCTCATATCTATGTGTGTCTACTTGTTAACTCCTAGTTTCTGTGAAGGAGAGACGGGCGTTACAGATACAGTACTAGAATCACTTAAGATCAACAACTCTATAAGGCTTGATGGTAATCTATGACTTCTACTTAAGGAGAAATTCAATATGTTGTTCTTATTAATGTAAATGTTTTTGTGTTCTTTACTAAAATAAAAAAAAATATCAACAGAGTGCACTGAATAGTCTGAATAATTAAAGGGATGCCATTATTAAAACAAACCAACTTAAAGTTTTAAAGTTCTCTGAACAAAAAACAACAGAATTATATGCAAAATTAACATATGTTAATTTAAAATGTAGCAGACAGGTACATTTAGGTTTCCAGAAGGTTTTGATGAAGTAGCTGTTAAGAGATTAACTCCCAAGATATAAGGTGGAAGGAATTCCCGTAGATTCAGGTATAGTGAGTAAAGTAGTGGAGTTTGCAAATGATACTAAAATGGGAGGATTGTGAAAAACTGCAGAAACCTCAAAAATGTTTATATACAGTTATATAGAGTTAATGGTTCAGCAAACATAGCAGATAATATTTCATGTAGACAGAAAAATATATGCAGGTGGTAAACATTTTTATATAAGCTCCAAATTCAAAATGGAAAAAAAGTAGCCTTTGATGACATGCAGGGGTCTTGTCAGTGTGCTATAGAATGTATCTGGAATACTCTTCAAAAACAATATTCACTACTGGCTATTGAATGTGAATTACCTTTATGGCATATACTGTATTATCTATTGTATAGCAGGGTTATTGAATATTTTTGGTAGAATTTAAAAGATGTTGTCAGGAGCTAACTCCTCCAGATGAGTCTTGAGAGTACTCCTGTCAGTTTTCTGGTGTGGGCAATCTGGTACAGTGAAGACAATGTAAGAGGAAAAGCAGAAAACCCATGTGTGACTATTTCAGGGAGTGGAACTGTTGTGTTTCTAGCACCAAGCAGCAGTCTTCTGAAGTGTTGCCAATCAGCATTGATGATCTTTTTCTGATCACATCCAACAAGATCATTCCATCCATTAGACTTTAAATGACTAGGTTGGCAAAGGTATCTCCTTTTACGGGTGGGATTAAATACAGAAAGTGAGGTCTTGTGTAGCCCAATTTCTTAGCACTGAGTAGTCTGAATGAATCATCTTTAAGTGCCATAACTTTTGCAATAGTAGTAAGTGGAAAGAGGTCATCCCAGCTATAAAAGTATTTTGCATCAGTGTCATGAGAGTGGAGCTGCAGGATCTCTTGTTCACCATGATCCCGCTCTTAATTCCAGCTGCTTTATGAGAAAAGATCAGCATTACATTTACTGTCATTCATTTGCCTCGTTGCTGTGATAGTAACTGATCTTTGATGGGATGTTAAAAACTGTTCGTTCATGGGTTTAGACAGTTGAGAGATGCTGATGACTCATCCTGTTGGTTGGCTTTCCATTTTCTCAAGGACCATGTCCATTCAAGGATCATTGAGGTTCCATTCCTCAAGGAGCATGTCCACATACAAGAGAAAGTCTCTCCTGATTCAGAAATGGCATTGTGAAGTAATGAGACCCACCTGGACTAATTGAATAATTGGCATATAGAGGGAATGAGATTCCACAAGAGTGAAGGAGCAGACAGGATCGGCCACTTCCCCATGCGTTCCAGAAGAAAGTGTCAGGAGCAATGGGATCAACTGGCATGTAGAATCTCACTCCTTCTGGATGTTGATTATTCAATTAGAACAGGTGTGTCACACATTGACCCTCTTTTCTCTTACTGAGAGATGGCTTTCTTTTGAAACTAGTGCTCACTACTTCACAGGCATGAGTAGATTTACTGGTCAAAATGAACAAGGAGGGAAGTATATCAGCAGCTGCTTTTAAAATTAGGTTACAACTGTTATCTATCCCTGGTAGCTGGGGGTCTGTGAGAAGACACAACATAATGATGCATTTTTGCTGGAACCGAACAAGCTCTGACTCCTGCTCCTCTTATAGTACGTTCTGACTTATTTCACAAGTATTGACTGCAACTTTCTGGTCAGAATATTATTCCTTTTTTAATGCCGTCATATCTTCATTATACTCTGAACCTGTGACCTAAATTAAAAATTTACTGAAATTCTTATACCTAAGGCAGAATGAGAATGACTGCCACAAATCCTTGTTGAATACTTTGCCTTTCAGAAAGCTGGTAGCACAAACCTGATTCAATAAAAAGACTGTCCATACCAGATAAATCGAACATCTTCCCAGTGGCTTAAGAAATGGAGAACAATGTACATGCCTGCTACCTTCTCAGCCCTGAATGAGAACTCTTGTAGGCTTCTCCATATAATTTTCTTTTACTTGCAGTGAATTAACTTATTTATTCATATCTTTGCTTTTCTGCCTATAACCTTCAAAACCTTTTTCATGGTTTAAACATTTGTAAATACTGGACTACACTCTGTAAGTGAGGTGGCCAGTCTTTGTTACTGATTCATTACTGTTGTTACTTTCTTACTGTGGTTACTGATTTTGTGGTCAGTGTTCTGTACAGTAGCTGCAGTGAGGAACTTAGACCATCCTGGTACTGTACCGCCTGCTTTTGTCTCCCGCTAGGATTGATACTTAACCTTTATCTTAGCAGCCTAACCTAACCAGCTCGCGTTCAGGTGTTAAGAAGAACCGGGAGCAAACAAATGCATACACAAATGAAACATGCAAACTCGACACATAAGGTGTCCCTGTCTGAAACTGAATGTTGGACATGAGAACTTTCAGTACTGCCATACCACTGTACCACCAATGGTTAAACCAATCTTTTTTTTTTGCTCCATACATTGGCTCAGCTAGGTGGAGCCCTGATTATCAGTAAATGCTATGTAATGCTCATCAGATTCCTTATGATACAGTTATATACAGTAGGTGGCATTCTTGTAACCAAGTCTCTCGTAAATAACCATTATCTATAAAATTGATATTAAGATCTAGAATCAATAAGATCAATAATACATAAGGACCCATTTTGCACAAGTTGCAGCTATATGCATGATCATCTTACTATTCTGTTCTCTAGTCTTCTCATCAAAATATAAAATATTTATTTAAGACAATTTGGATGAAAAACTGTATTTTTATATCGAAACTACATGATTTTGTAAAACAAAACTGTCATTTATGCACCCACCCTAGAAGGGGGCATTAGGTCCTAGTCTATCCACAAAACACAGACAAAATTATATTTACCAGTAAGCAGGTCTATTGCAAGGTTTAGTCTTTAGATAATTAGAATTTTTACAGCTTATTTGATCTTGAAATCACAAGATATTGGAGTAGTAACCATGTTTTTTTTATTTTGTTATATCAGGTGATAATGGAACATTTATTCTTTTTTTTGAATTACAGTCATGTCAAGCCAAATGAACTAGCATCACTTTTAATCCACAGATTATGCATTTACTTACATATTTGGTAAATGGATTTTTCATATTGCAATACAATATTGAAAGCAATATCATTGTTATTAGTAGTATTGGTGATTGTAGGTAGTAGTAGCAGTAACTGAATGCAGGAACTCTAATTCTAAGCAATGCAGTCTTGGTCATTTATTAATGATTAAAGTGAATTATAATTTGCAGAATTTAAGGATTTATACAGTGGTGCTTTTAAAATATACAATACTGTTTCAATTTACATTGAATATTCACTTCTTCCTCTTTGGCCAGTGAAAAAGAGGTATACCCATCTTTCTTTGTGTTATAGATTTTTACTTAATCAAAATACAATCAAGTCTGCCATTATATGGAAAAAATGTCCTTCAAACCTTAAGCTGGTAAACAATCACCGGGCCAAACTCTGAGATGCCTGTTAAGAAAAAAAACTCCTTTAAAGCCCGTTTGACAGAAATTAGTTTATTATGAGGGTAATGGTGGTCTGGTTATCTAGAACGCTGTCCTCTGTGTCCAGGAGATAAGATTTTTATTAAGAGACTAACGTTAATGTCTGGGTTTCGCTTTCAAAGCGCACAAGAATAATGGACTTTATCTACTCTATTAGGCTTTGTGCTCAATCGGTTCGCTGATGTTTTACTCTCTTTCAGACAGCGAAAGCTTGGCAGTCTTAATAAGTTTTTTACAATCCTGGTTTATCGGCGGGACAGCTGGAGCTATTTCTTCAATACGTCACAGCCTGTTTAAAAATAGTTTAAAACCACGGTTGGCGAAATTAGCCGATCTCTGTTCATCTACCCTACTTTGAGCCAAATCATTAATCCATAGATGTTTTATTTCATTTAGTTTTGTATTCCACTTGGAGAACATACTTCAATGCAAAAATGAAAAGACAAAAGTTTGTATTTTTTATTTTATATTTAGATAATTGGAAAAGGATTATTCCAATCTGATAGTTTGAAAGTGTCTATATCAGAAATATATATATAGAGAAATAAAAAGTATTCTATACAGCTTCTACTAGAAGTTCTAGCTCAAAAGTGGTACTTCGTTTGGGAGTAAGTTTTAAACAAGGGAGCTGTATATTTTTTACGCTTTCCCTTATCAGACCATTCTGCTAATAAGGGGAGAAAATGTTTAAACCTATATTGTTAAAAGTCTATATTTAACATGACATACGCAAGCTAAGTAGGCTTTAACTTCAATATCTTGATTTTAACACTTGTATATATACATTTATAGGGTATTGTAATATTTTCTTGAAAGAATGTGATAACCGAATAATGGGGTTTGATGGATCATTTAAAGCAAATGAAGGATAAAACCCATATACTTTCTATTGCTTGATAAAGATGATCGGTGAAAGGCACTGTGAACGGTCACCCTCCAAACGCGATTTAAGACCCGTTTCTTCATCGCTTGTTTCTGCAAAAGCTTTCTCGGGGACGTTTAAAGTATTGTGCTAAGATTAAATCTGACTTTAAACTCTAGTCCCGTTACGAACTCTAACATTAATCCCGAGAATCATTTAGTGCAAAAATACTAGAATAACAACAGCAAATGTCAAACAAGACATAATGGGGCAATACAATTAACCCAGAGAAGCACTCGTCTGTGACAGACTCCCCTGCATAAAACAATACTACCATGCGCGTTAAGACGGTGCAAAGAATGAAGCTTGCCGACTGCAACCCCAAGTGATGGGCTACACCCTTCGAGTGCCCTGAGAGCATTGTCGTCAGAGATCTCCAACGAATCACTTTGGTGTGCAGTGCCTTAGCTGGAATCCCAGACTGGAGAAATCAAGACAAACCACGGATGGGAGCTGGAACAGTTTTTCCTGTACCGCGTTAAGGCAGGAGTGTCTCCAGCATCTAGGATCGCAAATACAAAACTAACTATGGGATATTAAACTGTATTTTCTTTTTGTCCCGTTTCTGTGGAGAAACACCGGGCTTTAGTTTTGGTGCTTCTTAAAGGGAAATTGACTCTAGCTTGTCCCTGGTCTGCCTCCAGCAGAAAAGTCGTTCCTACTGTCTGCAGTCACGCACACTGGAGGTACTGTACCTGCCTTGTTATATTACAGTGTGCACGCATCAGTCCTGCACAAATATAAGGGAAGGATGAGTATTCATACAGATTAACGATTTCTGCCATAATGTGATCTAAAGAAAACATTAAGGTTTGTACGTGCAGGACTTACTTATTAAAACAAATTAAAAAGTAGCTCATCAGTAAACCAAAAAAAAAACCCGAAATCAAACTGATCATGTAGCTGAGTTCTACGACTGATGGACTTTTTGTTCTGGGACGGGAGCTTTTCCGAAGAATACCATGCAGTATACGGAGAACCGACGAATTGGATAACGTTATTGTCCTCGTAGAGATAAACCTGAAATGACTACTCGATGCAGACTGCCTTCGAGTTGCTTGCTTATGTCACGTCATTTCATCGCCGTCCATAGCTTGTGGAGTGACTTTTCAAAATCCCAGCAGCGCTCTTCTCCTGCCGTGTCCGTACCGACAGACTGCGATTAACACAGTTCACAGCAAATCAAACCGTATTTTAACGAATGTACGTCTACACAACTCACATGTGTAACTCAAATACCTTAAATAATTTCCCCAATTTTACGGTTTGAACAACGTTTTTGTTTATTTTTTTCTGAAATGTAAATTAATTTAACTCCACAATTTGTGGGTCTTTTATTTACGGGTATGAAACAGTCTATGACTGAACAAGATAATTGCAAACCATTGAATCATGGTTTACAATAAATAATATAAACCAAGAAATATGGACATTTTATTCTTTCTTTATGGAAACGTGATGCTTGACATTTAAGATGCAATTCATTTCAGAGCAGCTAACCTGATTATTCTATCCAGTTTCGTGGATATGCATCTTGAATGAGACTCGTACAATCCTCTCATTACTTAGAGTTGAATAAGCATCGGCCGGTGGGACTGTTCTTCAGAGCTTCAAGCAGAAAACGTATTTAGTCCCCACCGCGGAGTACCAGAAGAGCGAGCTACATTGTGAGTGAGTGATTGAGCAGCGAGTACGCGAGGGAGAGAGGAAGAGAGAGCATCCAGAGGTGATCAGTGGTGGGGTTTTTTTTTCAGTCCAAGCATTACAGTTGCATAGGACGACTCTCGATCATACCGGTAAACTCCAAGGACTGACAGCAACTGCGGTATGATCTAGGTTCGAGGGATTTGCTAATGGATTGTGTTGGTTTATTGCTCGGTTGGATTATTGGACACGGGAAGGCTCCTAGCAAGAAAAGGTTGCCTTTTGCGGGGCACTGAGGGGAGTGGTGTGGAAAGACCGTAAGCTCATTAGGAACGACTCGCTGAGTGGAAGGAGATCTTGTTTGGATATAGTCCCATGCAATGCTAGGTGGACATAAACAGACTTGAAATGGCCATGAGAAGGAATATATAAATGCCCATCCAGCATCCCAGGGCTCAGGATTTTAAAAACAAATTCATGCCATGGCTTTACAAAACTCGCAGGACCCTTCTGGGACAAGCAAGAAGAATCCCAGCCTTATAGACCTGGGGACATTTTACGTAGACTCTGATATTATTTTTGGATTTACAAGCCACCTTTTGAGAAGGAAAGCTAAGGTAGGTACCTTCAAGCTTTATCAAACCATAAACTAAAAATAACTCTTTACAATGAACGCATGACAAAAGCATGCTGTTTGATAAGTCAGAACGATTGCAGTACATCTATATTAAAGTATTAAGTATAAAAAAATACAAATAAATATATATATAGGGTTAGTATTATATGCTGTTCGGTTGCATCTTTCGTTTCTCGAATGGGTACCTAGAAAGAGACTTCAGTACCAAGAACAGCGCACTTACCCCATTATCGCGAACAGGTTGTTTGATCTACTGTATATAGAGTTCTAAAACAGTCAAGTACTCTTACAGTCTCCCACCGGTGCTGGTTTTAGAATTGCATATAATTAAAGTTCATCTTCGTAAACGTACTGTATGTACTGGTGAATCTAGGTGCACTGATATATAGACATAGACATTTGTCACTTTACCCACAGCTTTCATAGGAAGAGGACGGTCTGTCTCCACAAAACTCGAGAAAGACCAGTGGAGCACGACTGTTGCTTTGTGTGGTCTGCTGTGCTTTTAACCTAAGTCTGTGTACCATCGTCTCAGAGAACGAGTCTAATCATGTTGTGAAAAATGTGCTCCACAGTTCATTAAATAAAGCAAATAACACATTGAAAGGAATGGTTTACTATAGTTGCAATGTAATCGTACGTTTCTTAATGTCTTCTGATTTTCAAGAGACGTTTCGTGGCAATTCGAGCGCTTTCGCCTTTATAAGTTGTAATGTAGAGAATGGAATTGAAGTAATATTTTATTACAATTGAAATTAGTAATATGAAATGACCTTTTTGAAAAAGGGTGGAAAGTGGACACCTATTTGATTCAACAATAAATTAACTTATTCCTGATGCCTTCAAAGTAAAAGTAACCTAGAACAGGGTAAAATGCCCGTGAATATGGTTACTGGTTGTCCCATGCAAACTCATGTGCTGAGGTACGCATATTTATTCCGCAGTAATCCAGTCTGAATTGTTACACCCGGTCAGTTCTACACGACAGTGCCCACACTTGTCAGTAGAGTGTACGTCGCTATCTAAACATACTTGAAAAACGGCATTTTCATTTTAAAACTCCCAAAAGCGTTATTTAATATCCAGCTTACTTAAAATGCGAAAATCTGCTATGATTAACGTCTTAGCAACAGTTCACTGCTTTTTATTGTATATATTTTTGCTATTGATTTTTAAACCTAATTCTGGGAAGCTGTTTCATGCGTTTACAATATTTGCATAGGAAAACATTCTCTTGTTGAAAATGTCTATTTTTTTATTTTTATCAGACGTTGACAAGACCATACCACGAGCAAAACAGGGTGAAATCTGGGTGTGACTGTGTAAATATGACATGTCCGACAGGCTGGCGTATAGAATTAAATTTATTTTTACAACCTTTCCATATGGCTCCACTCATACTCTGATGACGATCTACAACATTTAACACAAAGCCTTTTCATTAGAACATAATTAAAAGCTGCCAAGAATTCACTTAGACATCTATCTTAAACATTATGTGAAAGGTAAATACTTTTCTTGTTTAAATCCAATTTTTTCATCGCTCATCTATCTCTAACTCAATGCCAGTTGCTCTTTATTTTATACGATACGCGCATGGCTTTAAAGGAAAATTCCGTGATAAAATAGATGATATTTTGATAATATGAAATAAAAATATGTGGCTGTCATTTCTTACATCACTTGTATTAAATATTTAAGGTTGAATATTAAATATTTAAATTTAGCCTAGATCTTAAGTCACGATTGCTGTGGTAAATTGTAGCTATTCACCAAATGGTGGCGCCAGTGTAACGAGAAATGAAGGCTTTGGGTAATATTATCTAGGAATGGGGCACAGCCTTTGAAACAGCAAAGGCCGCTTACCCACTTCTGAAAAGAGCCAGTGACGTTGCGACTGTAGCCTAAATAAAGCCTGTGAGATGTTACAGACACACAATGAAAAGCATTTAAGGTCAGGGCGTTTTTTAATCTGAACTCGTTGTCTTTTATATTTCCGCACCCTGACAATTTGATATACTGTTGCATACAGAAATATATACGATTCGATTTGATAGGAATTCAAAGATTTTAGGACTTAAGTTGGCACAATTTACGGATAGACAGACAATACATACAGAAATTAGTATGAGTACAAAAGGGTATTTTGGGAACTTTTCGGTCTAATTCATATACAATAATTGTAATAAACCTCCAATGCTAGTAAACAATCAGTATTTTAACCCGACACAGTCAGCATTTTAACCCAGTTATAACATACTTACCATTTAACGGTCAATGTTGCACAGTATACCATACTACAGTAGACTTGTTGTGAACCAAGGGTTTGTACAATGCAGTCACTACTGATTTGCTGTATATTCATACATTCCCGTCATACATTTAAATTGGTTCAAATAATCTCGTAACATTACTTTACGTGCCAGTAAACTTGCATTCACCGCGAAGGGGCTGGCTATTTTATCTTTCGATCACGTCTGCTCTCGTGTAAAGGCAATTAAGAGAATTGATAACGCTGATATGAGGTGCAAAAATACCGAAATGTAGGCATAGCTTCCCTCCCTCCTAAAACAAGCTTCATAAAACGCGAATTCACAGCAATACTAAATCCTGAAAGTGCACCTGACACAGTAAATAAGTTTAGTTTGAGGATTTTGCACTTTGCATACAACGTCATTCTTGGTTCTGTGATTCAAAATCTGTTCAGTAGTCCTTTATAATGTCCTTACTTTCGCCAACATTGCTGTTCAATACATTACTCTCACAAAACGAAAGTTGTGTTCCAAAAATGCGCAGAAAAGGAACTGATTAGGAGATATTAGATATTATAATAGATACATGGATCTGTCATCGCAAGTCTATGTAGACACATATTCAATAAATCAATAAATGATTAACAAGAGGAGAGCTGAAAGCCCAAAGCTGCTCCCTTGTTTGTAAATACAAAATTTTAAAATAGGAATGGGAGGATTTGTTATTTTTGGATTATCTCAGAAAACTTTTGGCACTGAAAGTCTGTCCTCTCAGTATTACTAGCAAGCCGTCCCATGTGTGCAAGAGCTAGAGCTCCACCCATTTCACCGAGTAGACTACAGCCCTCCAACAAATTTGTAATCTAAACTTTACTCCTCTCTGTATCCATGGCATGGGATTCAACCAGCAAGGGGCTGCTGTTGGATTATTAAATTCCGTCTCGCCGAGCAGGAGAAAAACTTTGTCTTGGCAGGTAGAAAAAGAATAAAAAGGAGAGAAGTACTGAGTGATAAGGAGCCAATGTGTTTGTTTTGTAAACGGTGAAGTCCACTGTGTACTGCAGCAGCCTGCGTAGTATCACCATAGGTGAAACTAACGCAGTCAAACATAGACCAGACAGGATGAGCTCAGTTGCAGGGAATGCCACTGGAAAACGTGAAACTGAGCACCGCAGGTTGGCGGTAAGTGTTCAGTTAGTAGCTGAATAAAACTCAGAATATCTGCGATGACTTCTTGAAAATTGTTTACCAGAAAACCCAGTTTTGCAGTGGTATGAAAAATGCAATGTAATGTATATATCCCCACGTATTTGAGAAAATGTCTGTCAAAAAGCTTTATAAAACGAGATATATGGCGTTGTAGTTCCATCTAACCTGCCTGTGTTTAGTCGGATGATTTAAGAGTTAATCCCGAATTCCAGTAACACGATTAGGTCAGTTGTTTTATCTTTGCATTCAATCGAAAATGAACATTTCCACTGTTTTATTGTAAAAGAACCTCGTCTCTCCTCTGTGGCGCAGGTTGTTGAAGGTTGTCCTAGCAGAGAGACCCCGCTATCTCTAGAAGTTAATCCAAGGAAGAGACTTCAGTCAGCGGAGGAGGCTAAATGCGGCAGCCGACCGCCTCCAGAGGGAGCTGGGTCTGTAACTGTATCAGAGTCTGGTCCTTTCGAGAGAAGAGAGAAGGGCAACTTCTGCAAAAAATGTCAGCAGAAAGTCGCAGAACTGAAGAAGCAAGCGCTCGCATTAGCCGACGCTGGATCATTTAAGGTTTGTGAAATAATACTACTAAACACACTAAACATGACTAAATAGCAATTTCATTACATAATTGTGTTTATTGTATAGCTCATCTTCTTAAATATTACCAAACTCCATGAACCACAGGTTCTGTGTGATTAAGAAATTTCTGGTATATAATGAATGCACTAAATGTCATGCCATGTCTATAATAGCTATAATATAATGTCTGCATTGTGCCAGGGAAAATTTTGTTTTAAATTAAAGATTTATGAAACTTTTTGCCAAGAGGACAAACAGGATTCTATTGCTCCAATGTGGAACAAGAACATGTCTGATTGTATTTTTGCATTAAACCCTTGGATACATACTGTGTCTTATTTTGTCATTCAGCTACTTTTGTAAGTTTTTCGAGAATTATTTAAAAGTCTGTCTCACAAAAACAAAATAATAAGATACTCTACCCATAAAAGATTCATGAGAGTTTCTATGAAAGTTGTATCATTTTAAATGCATTGTTTTAGGTGGGGGAAAAAAAAAGTATTCTCATAGACATGCCAGATCAGGACCTTGTTGAACTACAGTACTTCCTTTCTTCACTTATTAAATTAAGTTTTTAAAGAGAGCTGTTAATTTGAAAACGTTGTTATTTGTTATTGCTATTACCACTGTCTTAGTTGCAAAATGTCTGTGATTTAAATCTATGGTCTATGCATCACAAATTGAAAACAATATTGCAATAAATAGTTATTAGCAACTCCCTGTATCAACTAGCTGATCTCTGCAATCTGGAACCTAGATAAGCAAATGTTTTCTTTTGAAGTGCTGTTGGAAGAGTACTGAATAAGTTAAAGTGCAGGCGGTTGACAAAATGAGCATCTTAGAAGTCTGCTGACAGAATGACTGAATGTGAACTGACAAAAGGCACTTCAGGAAATGATTGTAAAAGCTCTTGTAGCAGGAAAAAGATACAGCTCCATGTATTGTATAAGCATACCTAGTCACAGCTGTAAATGTCGATAGATTGCGTGTTTCCATTCATTTTGTCTTTTAGGAACATTTTCATTTTGTCCAATCACATAAAGACTTTTAAACTACAGCATAAAAGCATGTAAAGAATGTTTAACCCATAGACACAGTTTATTATACTTGAAAGTTTAATTACAATATACTTTATACTCATTTTAAAATAAGACTGTTGTGTATAGAACTTGTGTTCTGAACTACTTGAAGAAGAACAAGTTCTGTCAATCTCTGGATATTTGTCATGCATTGTAAGATAGGAGTTCACCAAATCTATTTCAAAAGATGCCTTTGATGCATGGTGGGCTGGGAATTGTTGAGTCTAATTTTCAAGGCATACATAAATGAGGTTGTTGAATGATGCTGTGAAGTTTTAGCTTGTAGTTTTTTACTGCATATTAGATTGGGTTTCATTACACACCTTCAATAACAAGTAGTGATTAGTTGTGAAGTAAGTGCTGAAATCTTTTTGTAGTCTATGCTTCTGCGAAATATGAAATGTCTTTCTAACTGAAGTCTAAAACAAAAATAATTATTTTGCCCCAAACGTACTGTTTTTATATTAATTCAGTTGTATGTAAATCCTTTATATTTGTAGCTAGAAAATGCTGGTTCCAGGTTATTAAAGTAATAGTTGTAAAGGGGGCTGAAGTGGCCTGCAAGCCTGTGAACGTTTATGTGCCAGAGCATTCTATATCTCTAACAATATTGTGTGAAGCAAGTTCTCTCTTAGCCTAAATGTGATTGGGTTCAGTTATGTACTTCAAAATCTGATTTACCAGGCGGCTTCTATCAAAGTGAAAAATTTATTTTCCAGTATATGAAAAACATGCAAAGTCAAACTCAATTTATAGGCACAGAACATGTAATCTATTCTAACATAAAATAGCACTAAAATATACCCGGCCCATTTACGAATGTAAAACAATGATGTCATTTAATTGTGCTTAATATATTTTTGTCTTTATTAATTTATTTGTAGCTTTATACATGTATACGACACAGAATCCTATGTCTGGGAGATTAAAATGGCTTTGGAAGTGGCCCATTGTTTTGGAAAACAATGCTTATCTTTGCTTTTTGTAAAAAAAAGCTTGCAAGCAGTGGAGTCTGCACAGGAAGTTAAACCCAGCTGGCCTTCACTGCGTATTGAAAGTGTTCCTGTATGCCCAACACTAGAATTCCCATAGTTGTTAAATATAGTTTTCAGACTTTTTATTGTTGTTGCAACCTTAGCCGGGGATTAGGTTATTCAGATATTGTCGGAGAGGAAGGTCCCATAGTTAGCTAGAGTTACAAGCCCACTGAGCCTTCCCCACTTCAGGACCTCCCACTAGATAGCTAGTGTGTCTCTGACAGTGAAGGGAGGCTAAAATTTCTATTGTCAACTCCTACAGGGGAAGTACAGTGACTTTTCTGGCCATGTACAATGGCCAGTGTCTTTGGATTTATAATTGGGGCTTTATTTCTGGATGGGAGGTAGCCCTGATTTCCTACCATGGGAACCTAAATCGTGCTCAGGAATTGAACCAGGTGCTACAGTGAGCCTTTGAGGACTGTGAGCTGTGTGGTCTTTCTGGGGGGGATGGACTTTCTTCCATTAGGCACACGTTGATGGCTAAATTAGACCCTAATTTTAGATGTGAACGGTACTGTTGAATTGTCTTGTGCCCTGTCGTTTAATGAGGTATCGTTTACCTAGCTTTTGGTGAAAGGACACATTGTTCCAGCTGTCTTGCTGTGCACCTGAAAGCACTGTGGCGCAGCTTTGGCTGATAAGAAGTGCATATAGTTGCAGTACGTGGTGAAGGCGCACCAAAACCACAGATTTATCAGGCTTTTATCAACCTTTTAGTTGGATAAAGTATCAGAAAAGCCTACTAATCTCTCTTAACTGAATTGGTCAGTAGATTAAGAAAGGATGACACTGTTCCATTTATGTTAGTTTCCATCTGTTAAGCTTTCCAAGACTGGGTCTGATTTAGTTTCTACCAAATGATTTCTGCTTTGAGAAATGCTCTATACAATTTTTAGTTTAAAGATACATAATGATAGATTTTCGTTCAGGTTGGATTACTTAAATGTTAAGTTTGGAAACTTCCATTTACCATGGCAATAATAGTAGATGTTTTCTGCCTTTTTATTGTCCATCACATCTTCTTTAGGACTCATTACTGTCAATCACGAAAGGTTGATGCTGATATGGACTGTGGAACCCACTCCTTTACTGTCTCTACCGCCAGTTTTATAGGACTAAAATAAGAAATGAAATTGACAAAGTGTTTCATTCGAGGGTATCATTCTGCACTGCTGAGTCCATTTTAGGATGACTTTGGGTGTAAATGCTTCAATTTCAAATTCACTTTATCTTCACTTGACTGTAAAATGTCATTCAGCTATTGAATGTCCTCCCTAGAGTTCATGAAATGTTGCTATTAACTTTCTACTGAAGCATGCAATGCTGTAAATTTTTAGAGACTGAAACTGTGATTTGAAAGAAAAAGATTCTCTTGGGACACCTGAAAGCATGATTATCTTCAATTTTATTTGCATTAGAGGGCTGTCAATATTCAGCATACATGTTGTTCAAGTTCTGGATAAGGTGCTTCTAAAAGTGTTCCTTTCATGAAAGGATTTGGAAAGTAGTTCTGAGTTATGTGTGCCAGTGACAGATCTTGCCCAGGAGAGTTATAATCATCACATAAACAATAAAGCTGAGAACTGCCATTCTTATAGTCTACTGCAACATGAAGATTTAAATGTGGCAAATTTCTGTACTCACTGCAGCTTTTAACTGCTGGCTTCTTGTGGTGTCCCAAACTCACCATGTTTTTCAGCAGTGAACATTGTTACATATGCCTGTGCCTTTTGCATTCTTGATAGGCTTGTATTTTTTAACATGACAAATGCCATAAGCATTTGTCAAACAAGCTCAAAAATCGGAGTTGTTAAAAAATCATAAATCTCTCTACTTCTAAAAAGAAAGACTGTGAATTGTTAAGTTCTTTAATAAATATTGAAATAATTTAGAATATTTTTTTAAAATGTCAGCAAAGAATATTATATTATTTATTTCCTTATACTGTATATGTTCTAAAAGAATTCTCATCTAACCATTCATCCATCCATCAGAAAACCACATTTACTCCATTAAAGGGTCATGTCAACACATTACATATCTGGAAAATTTTAGGCACTGGATGTAACCACTTACTGAATGGGACTTAAAAAGAATTCAAAACCCCAAATCCTTCCAGTGGAAATACATCTGTTTATTGCACGATACATAGCTGTAGTGCCGATATTTTCTGTAAAATGGATTATCTTTGAAAAAAGAATGGAGGTAGTGTAATTCAAACTGACAGAAAACACAGCTTGCAAAGGGAAGTCTTCTTCATTTTAGACTGAAGTTAAACAAAACCTGCTTTGTACATGTAAGACTTCATTTATAAAAAGAGATATGTAAACAGGCTCATTAAATGCTCAATAGGTATTATGTCAGCCCCAATTTAAAAGATTATCCTTTTAGTTTCCTGTAGTAAAATTAAGATCTTAAAAATGTCTGAAATGATGAATGACAAATAATCTTTGCAAATCCTGAATTAGTTGGAATTATATTGCTCAGTACAGAAAAATGTCCTGTAAGATTTAACAGGTGGAAGATGATAACTCTCAGGTTTAGTTCAAAGCATGTCATTCCTTTTCTATAATAATGAGGAGATCTTTCAACCAAGGTTCAGAAGCCCCCTCTACACCTGGTTTTTGAGCTACCCTTAATTAAGGAAGGTGACTACTCTTTTTTTTCTTGAAGGACTATTCAATAAAAGGACTATATTGTGGTCATGCGATATATTGAATTGGGAGGAGGAAGTTGTCAGCTATCTGATGAAGTTGGGTAAAGTGGATGTCAGTTCAGACAATTGGTCTGCGATTCATATGCCTCTGAAAACTATCCTTCAAACTGACTTTAAAAATTTTTAATTCGTTACTTTTGGCAAGAGTGGTTGAAGCCCTGTGGCATTTTAAAAGGGACCATCTGTTATTTGATATTCCAGTTAAAATGATTATCTTCCTCATATCAGGTTATCTTGCAACAACTGAGAAAGCTTTTAGAGGAGAAAACAACTTGGCCTTTTTGTACAAGTACGGATAATCTGATTGCTCTGTAATCATTTTTCCAAATGTTTTTTTTTCTCCTACGGGTAGCTCACCTCCCTGAAGCACATATTTATCTGAAATTAAATTAACGGGTTTCTGGAGTACATAGGGGTATTTACATTTTTAAATATAATATTCGTCATTGTGTAAGTTCAATATGGGCAAAATATATTTTTGGTAGTTTTCATGCTTTGTAAGCACATTCATGAAAGATTTAAATGATATCAGAAAAGTACAGACAAAAATCAATGGACTGCACTGGACATCAGAATACAGCTGTTGAAAGTGAAGCAAAGAACTTTGTATTTGAGAGAATCATGGATCTGGACTTTACATCTACACAAAAGGGGCATGTATGTAGAGAGATATACTTGTTTGTGTCCACCATGTTTAGCTTTGTGGTAGTTCTGCCATCAAAGACAGCATACTTATCTGATTATCTGTACTGTTGTCTCCCTGAGGCAGCCAGATGAGTGGAACAATGTGGGATGCTGTTTGGTATGATGAATCTGGCTGATGACAAATGTAGATAAGATGCTGTAGGTAGATTACACCCAGAGGTTTTAGAGCCCTGGTTTCTGGGGGCCTTTAGACGTGAAAGCAGCCAGACAAGCATTGAAATGTGCCTCCTTTCCGTCAACGCTTTTTACCTCACCAGAGTGGTGGTGATGTGTATGTGCTTTGCTTAGATTCTCATCACGATTAACATATGCCAGGGCCTGCAGTGCTTTAATGAGAACGTGTCTGAGAGAGCAGGGGGAAATCTCTCAACAGAGCAGAGGCTGCTCGTTAAGTGTAATGAGACTGGGAAAGTGATTCTTATCTGTGCTAGTACTTTTTACTTAAAACGGTTTGTGAACAAGGCTATTCAATGTCAAGAAGTCAAAGCGCTTACACCTAAACTAAAGACAGTCTATAAAACCATAACTAAGTGAATGTGTACTGTACTAAGCATTTAAGTAAATATTTAAGAAAAAAAAAGAACTACTACTACAAAAAAAGCTTTTTTTTTTGTATTGTAATTGCTGATGAGAGATGGTCCTGGAGAATCTTCGATATTCTAGTGATAACAGTGTTTCCCGGCAAGCTTAGATTACAGTGACACTCATAAAAAGCTCCTACCAGTTCAAGGATGGGCAACAATAATCCCATTGACAGACAGATGTCAATATAATTTCTGCAGAATGTAAATGCATTGATTAATTTTCTGAAACCGATCAGCCCTGTGAAAAATATGAGAACCTCATTAGCTAATGCATTTCCTCTATAGTGCAGAAGTGCAAGACATATGACTAAAGGGTAGAAGGAACACTCACTTAAGAAGAAAATGTCCTTTTCTACATAAAGATAGGCATTTGTAAGCAGAATGTCCCATTAACGTGCCATTAATTAGTGTTAATTGAAATACTCATAAAGCTCTTTTCATTTTGGGGCAAAAACCCCAAAACCAAAAGGTCTCACTATTTGAAAAACTTTATTTTTAGTGTGACCTAATATTTGTCAATTGCTAAAAGATCTATTGTTGACAGTTTGTGACAACGTTATTATTTTAATTATTGTTACCATACTGTTATATAACTCATGAGCTTCTGGTTAGAGTGTCTGGAAAGGCACCCAAAATGCTTTAGCTGATAGACTTCTGTAACCTAAGAAGGATTTGGTTGATTGTCTTGATTTTCACAATTAATCTGTGTCTGAGACCCGCATAAGGTTGACTGACTTCTTTCGGGTGGGTTTGTGTTTGGTAATATAAGTAAAAACTAAATATTCAACATAAAAACATAATTATTCTCATTCTGAGAGATTGTAAAAAGTGCAAAATCACACATTTAACAGTATCAAAGGTGTTCTAATCCTTATCACCAAGTTTCATTGTAAACACAGCAACAGTAGTTAACTCCACATTTGCAAGAATGTACACTTTTGTTTTGTTAAAACCAGCTTGCACTTCAGGGGATAATTTAGCCAATTATTGTAAAAAAAATTAAGAAATAAATGATGGTGAATAGCACAGAGGTTAGTCCATGTAAACGTATAAAAAACAGTGTTTAAACCCTGTATGGTTCTTGTCATTTAAATTAGCTGTGGGTAAAGAGGCCTGGTAACACATACTCAGCAAGGGTACACAGGAAGTAATTGTCACCGAGAGGCACATTTCAATTCTGTGTTAACCTTTAACCCTTGTGGCCCTAGGTCATAAGGAAATATGGTATTCTTTGGAAATCTGTATGTGTAGATTTTTATTCTTCAGGCATGCTGGAAGACTCAGTAAAACTAAGTAATGACTCATTTTGAGTGTTTTATTAGCATTTGCACCCTATGTTAAAATAGCCTGATGTTTGCCCACAAGCAGACAATAAATAACAAATTTCACTGATAGTATTCAATGATAGATAAGAATAATGTGAAGCATATCAGAGCAGAGTTCTGAACCTTGATGTTGACTACATCCTCTTTCTAGTCGTAAAGCACCAAAATGAATGACAACTTGTTCTGGACATTATAAAGATTTGTGACTGTTTCTGTTTATAATGACTATGTCCGCCTTATGTGAGAATTCGTTTGTATATAGTAATTTGTTTTTCAGTTTAATTCTGAAGGAGAGTTTGAAACATTCTTCCTGCTTGTTAATGACAAGGAAATACAATGTGCAGATATGTGTCTTGTATTTCTAAACCACTTAAGATTCATAGCCACTTCAATCTCCTAAGGGTGCTGTGAGGGAACCGGCGTGGAGAAGCAAGTGATGCATAATTATATGAAATACTATCCCAGGTCACTTAGGAGATAAACACAAAATGATGGTATGGAGCTACTTAATCCTTTGGCTTTTTTAAAGTAAACAGATGTAGGGAGTAGTGAACTTTTAGAGACTCTCCATGTATCTGGGGGCTTATTTCCTTTTTTTTTCGTTTGTTCGGAAAATGAATTGTCTTCACGCTTAACTAGAAGCCTACTCACTGATATAGGCTTCCTGTCATTAGGTATGAAACCACTAGGGGAGCTGAATACATTACTGTTATAATTTTCAGTTGACTCTAGTGATCTAAAAACATCAGAATTTTCTAATGTGTGAATAGGACTGAGTTTATCTGATAATTGATTATTTGTAGTTTGAAATGTGAAGCTAATGCACCATATAGAAAATTCCTGTACAATGACAATACAAGTGGTACAAATACTCCATTTGTAGTGTATAGTAGTGTATAATTCATCTGGTTTTTTATTTCAGTGAGGTTCATTCCTTTCATTTATTAACTTTCATGTTCTAGAATGATTAGATTGAGCCCTCCCAAATGACTTTAATTCTTCATAGATTAATATTGTAGTCAAACTAGATAGCTGATTCAAGGAATTGCTGCACTGATGCATGAGCATCCTAAAATGTGTACTGAAGGCAGTGAGTCAGAGCAGTCAGTGAAAATGAGCCAAGGTTATCTGAAAGCAAGATTTATATGCTTTCCAATAACTAGGATTAAAAAATGTACAAAAATACAAAACTCTAAGCCAGCTAGCAAGGCAGAAATGTCCGTTGCTAGATGTATCCTTCTGTGCCTTTAGAATTAACATGTTTAGACAACCAGGTTTAATTTTTCTGTGTAGCACAATGATTTGTAATATAAATGGATGTGTGTTATACATCTTAATTAGGAATGTTTCTTACAGTTTAAATTCCTATGCATCTGCTATATTTTTGTGTCTGTGAGGCAGATTAAGGCTTCAGACAGTTTTACCTTATTTTCTCACTGTGTTGGTCTCTTGCTCAAGGCTTTGGAGCCTTACTCCAGGCATCCTGCACCTTTGTTTCTTGCCCTTTGACCTCCCTTCAGATCTGCCTCTTTTACAGCCGTGTAGAATTTCAGTAAGAAATAGAGCAGGTAGAAGGTAAGTCATGAGCGAGAGGTGGTCTTTGGACTAAGGGGTTAGTTATACAGGGGAAGACACTCAATAGCCATGAAATTTGAACTTGAGAGGAGCGAAAACCCAGGTCAGCCTGATAGCATTTACATCTGATTCAGCATGGATCTTAGCAGCAAAATGCTTGCTTTATTGTTCAGGCTTTAGTGAATGATGAGGGATTGGACTTTTGAGTATTATGACGCATTTATTGCCAAGGGCAATATAAAAATAAAAGGTTTGTCTGTAAGAAAAATGGTAGCAGGGCTTTTGTTCTTTTTAAAATACTATAACCATGGGGAAACAAACAAAAAGTGAAAGTACCCTAATCTCTGGAGTTTTGATAAAGGTAATAATTGATCTTGTGGCAATGTTTGGAGTAAGTTGTTGACATAAAGGTGTCATATCCTGGTATTAGTTTATACAAAGGATCTGATTACTGCTTTTTATGCCACCTCAGACAGCATTCAGTGATGTCTGTCCTTGATACCAAAAAATCTCTCAAATGTTTCTTTAAAAAAAAGTATTAATAGTCATTTTTGTTATTCCCACACAATTTTTTTTAAATGGCCAACAATGTATTTCTCTTGTCATGACTTGCAGATACAGACTTTGAGACCACACACAGGGGAAGATGCGTAAGAGTAGGCAGACTCCTTTGACCTGCCTACATTTGAGCCATTCGTCTTTTAACATGTCACAGTCAATACAGCCCTGTACCGAAGTTTCTGTGCCAATTGGAGGAGGGGGTACCCCCCTTGACAACATTGTGTGCCTGCAGGCTCAGTGGGGGCTACAGGAGCTCCTGTGTTGCTGAGAGCATAATGAACCCTGCCCACTAATCCCACCTTACCTTCTGCAGAGCTCAGCCAATTATGTGCCACCACTTGAGAAATCCTAGTCACTGATGCCTAATGACATGATCCTTAAATAGAGAGAGCTGTTTCCCCAAGATTTCATATTGCTTATATTGCGTGCAATTCCAGCAGATTTTAGATAACAGATGATAATGGGTATGAGGGGTCAGATGCACTGTAAAGAAAATTTAAATAGATCAGGTGTCACACCTGAAGAAGGCTTCACAGCCGAAACATTGTGTTTTCTCTCTTCTCTTTTCAGCATAGTATATATATATTGTCCCAAATGGTATCCTGGTTTAATCTAAAACATTCAAGTCCATGATCCAAGGTTCGCAATGGTTTATACCCAGCCTGTAATAAAAAATCGAGTAAACTAATTTCTTTATTTTGCCCTAGTGATCAAAGAGATTATGCAACAGGTGCATATACAATGTTGTCCTTCAGGAGATACTTGACTTTGTAGGCATTCCAGAATGGAGACATAAGTAGAAACATAAAGAGGAGCCAGGAAGCTTGTATAGCTATAATAATCCTGCCGTGAGCAAATGACAATCTCATTGACAATATCTGATAGAGATCCCTTTATTTCAGTGTGAAAACAAGAAAGCAGAATTACCTGTAAGGTAGTTTTCATTTATGAAAAACAGGAATGGCAATATCGAGTCTGTGATTTCAAGAACAATTCAAGTTAAAATGTAATTAACCATTTATAAATATAGCTAGGTAAAAATCAAATCTTGACATCTATATGGAGAGATCTGATATATTTCAAGGGTTATCAAGGTACAGCAGTGCCAGGATAACATTAATCAGACTATGAGCACATGGTAAAGGGTTAGAAATGAGAGTAAAAGTTTTCCAAATCCAGGTCCCCCCATTTGTTTTATGAAATTTACAATTGAATAAGAACTTTGACATGAAATATGAGTTGTTAAAGATGTTCCAGAAAAGCCATCTTGGTTTTCAATTTAGGAGATTGACTAAAATTAGGTTTATTCATGTGTGAAGCAAGAAGTGTAGAATTATCTTTAATGAAGCCATTGACTGTGTTCCATAGAATTCTGGGGTCATTTTGCTAAGTTATTGTTAAAATTAAGAACACTCCATCAATTTAGCTTTAAACTAATGCCTTTTTGCCTCCAAAATGTCACATTTTGTAGTGGTATTAAAATGCCAGAGGGGGGCACACAGTGATTTTTTTTCCTTTAAATAATCTGCAGAAATTGTCATGGTGATCTTATACCAACTCTGGTAGTATCCTTTGTATTGTGTATTGTACAAAAAGCTTGGGAGGTAAAATATAGTAAATTCTGCACTATGTTTTATGTCTAACTGAAACAAAAGAGATTATTTTGGTTAAGAGGTTTAAAAAGTCACAATATGTTGCAATATATCCAGACCAGGTGTGTGATTTGTCAATACTGGGCATTTGTTTCCTTTGACTTTGATTTATTTAGTATATGATGCATGATACTATTCATACTGTATACAGACATAATTCAGTGGGTTCTAGCAGGATTTTGTTCTGGATGTTTTGTAACCAGTTGCCTGTCTTGAAACAGTCTTGCTGAAAATCTGAGGAGCTAAAGAAAATAGTTGTGTCATCATAATGAGCTACACTGCTGACTACACATATGAGCCAAGTCCAATTGAATTTGGAGGTGCTTAATCAAATGAAAGTCAATGTTTTTCTGTAACAAAGATGGACTAAAGTTGGAAGCCAGTATGGCATAACACAGTGCCTTGTATCTGCATGTCAAAACAGCCTGCTGATTCGGAGAGCTTGAGGCATGGGGCCCTAGGGAGCAGGCTGAGATCATATACAATTGAGATGTACAAATGCATCCATCAGGAAGATAAGGTCACCTGTGAGGGCCACAACACTTTAGCGTTTTCATAGCGGCCTCTTTTGGTTTATAGCATGTACTCTACATAAAGCTTGCAAGCAATAGTCTTGTGTCAAATTGCAGTGTAAATCACACTGATGCTTTGTGTTATGCAGCTGTTGTTTTGTGGTTTGGACAGTATAATGAGGTGGTAAGCCATTGCCAAAAAGTGTAATTAATGCCCTGATGTTTTCACAGATTTCCAAAAAAGAGTTATTCGATTTTCTTCTAAAGCTTTGTGAGTTTCTTATAATTAAAGTGATATACGTCACATTCTTTTGAAGCTACAAAATTTACAAAGCCAGGTTTGTTCATTTTCTGTGGGTTGTTGAACTAAAAATACATTACAATCTGTGAAATGACAATTACTCTATTAAAATACTGATTAGATTAGTTTGATGGCCAAAATAAACATTGTCAATATATGTAAATCAAATTATCCCAAGGTCCAGTTAACATAACTGTCTTTTATGAGAGGTTTGGAAATAACAATTAAGCAATCAACATACAACACAGTAATAAACCTATGAAATTATCAGGCACTTTAAATGCATGCATTCCAAAATATTGTTTTTCCATTCATTAAAAAAAACTTATTTGAAAACAAAGTAAGTCAATAGGAAAATGGCAACAAGTCCACCAACCTAGCTATGATTCACAGTACCATTAAAACTTCAGACTTTTGAAAAGCTATTTGGTACATTAATTTCAAGGTAAATGCCTAAAATCTAAATTGTTACATTGAAATCTTAATCATTACTGTGTTCTTGCTTTTTTGTCCTTTCTCGCCCCATCTAGACAAATGTGCTCGTATGCTTGTCAAGCTTGTCAACTATACTACAAGGTACAATTTAAGTACAACACAGTCCTGTTTTGCCAGCTGTGGTTGTGTCTGGAATAAAAATTTATCCACAGGAGATCGCATGGAAAATAAGGGAAAAAATCCCACCTTATGACCTTAATGATATTGGATTCCATTCTGGCAACAACAAGAGGAAATTACCATCCATTTTGGGATGCTCCATAGGAAAAGGGCTAATTTAAGTGACAGCAGAGGTGAGCTATTCAGCGTCATAGCTGCAGATGCCCAGCACTAATGTTGAAAAAAGACCACAAAGGAACAGCTGTAAAGAAAGGGATTTAATTGGGGAAGCTTTGGAATGTTTAGCCCTAAATATCTGCCATAGCAGTCTTTGCTTTTTATTGGTATTACAGATTACTTTACAGGATAAGACTAGCTCTGCTTCCTAATCATCACTCCTCTGAAGCCACCAACTGTTAATTATCTACAAAACACATGGTCCCTGTCCTGTTTAAAAGGAAAAAAAATCTGTAGGTGTGAAAACTGCCTTAGGTGCCTTAGCCATTGAGTTTTGTGCGTCATATCTTGAATTTCAACATTCAAAACCTTAGTAGTAAAGTGGTGTGAGTCAGGTACGGGTATAGATTATAATCCATTTTGGAATTCACATGCAGCATTTCTCAGAATGTAAGGGGGATGAAAACACCTGGAATTAATGATTAAACAGCACGTTAATGTAGGGTAGGGTAATGTAAGTAGATGTCTAGACATAAAGTAAACCCTCTGCTCTAGTACAACTAACCAGAAAAGCTTTTGGTTTAGTAAAAGAATATTTGATAAGATAAAATTGTAAGATATGAACCTTGAAAATTGACAGCATTGCATACATCCCAAGTATTTAATAAATATGCTCCCATAATTTGTCCTCAATTCATTTGGTCATTTCCTGCAGGGCCGATGCTTTCCCATAATTTGAGAGTGAGCCAGGACTATATTTGATGACTTGATTTAAAGGTGTGAGTGTGTTGGGGGTGTACAGTTTGGGGTTTCCAATGGCCTCAGGCTCTTTCATTGCCCACCTGTCCTCTGTCATCACAATAGACCAGGTGTATCTCCAGGCAGGGAGGGCCTGCTGTGAAAGAGAGGTGATGATAACCCTAGATTACCCTCAGATAATACTATTCTGCTACTGATTGAATCAGCTTTAATCTTTTGGGATCATCAGGTAATCAGTGGTCACTTAATACTGTCATAATAGTAACTGAGTAACAACAATAGCAAACAAAGGAGCAGATATCTTGATTCTAAACACCTTTCTTTGAAATGAGAATCACAATGAAGAAGGTGTTATATATGGAAATCCTCAGTATACTAAGCCAAGTGTGAGAAAGGAAACTGATTTCAGCTCTGAACTAGACAGGAGTTTTTATTGCAAATTCTGTGAACAAAAGTCAGTGTCCTTCTCATTGTGTTTGTACTTTTTGAAAACAAAAATGCAGCTCGGAAAGGCTGATCTTTTTTCATTTTCATTTACTTAAAGCAAACTTATTCAAAGTGTATTCAGAGAGAAAATCCTTTAATTTCTGTAGAGGTAAATGTGTGAACCTAGTGAAGCAAAACACTTTTATTAAAAACTAATTTTAGTATTAAGTAAGTAAAAAGCAAAGTTTTCTACATCTTGAAGTTGCCCCCCCCTTATGTTGTGGAACGCTTACTTTGGCATTTGCTGTAGTTACACATCTTTTTCTGTTGTTCAAATACTTGCCAATAACCTTTTACAAGTCTCAAAACTTGCCAGTTCTCCCTACTTTATAGTAGCTTTGACAGGCCCCTTAGCTTATTTATAATACTTAGAAAGAAGACTTTGATTAAAATGTAATTTACCAGAAAACTGTTATTGATTAAATACAAAGAAACTATGACCAATTAAATAAGTGCTTTAATAACTGAAATCCTAACCAAAAAATGTTTATTCAGACATATACAGTAATTTGTATTTTATTTGTATTGTCTTAAAGTATTACAGTACCTTGGTATTTTCAAATGTTTATTTACATGTATATACCATACTTATTTAGGTACCCTCAATGACTGAAAAGGGTTCTATTTGACACTAATCATGTTTAAAAAGTCATGGAAATATTACAAGAATATTGGCACAGTTAGCAAATCTTGCCTTGTCCACAGTTTTCAAATGACAAACCTTATAGTTTTTGAGACTATAGTGTGAACTATAAAAATTTAACTGTGCTATGCAAGTGCAAATATCTGTAATATCTGTTTTCCACCTATAGGAAAATTCACTTATTTAATCAGAATTGCAACAATTTACAAAAAAACAGCACACCTTATGTGGAGACTAGGAATTCGTGGCTCTTTTTAAGTGACATTTTGTTTTTCTGTTTGCAAGCTTTTTATTTTTGGCTTTTCAGTACCTGTCTATCAGTGATTCTAGGAACATTTCTGACAATATTTTCTCAGCCTGTGTAATGTATTCCTGCGCAAGGTTTTTATTTGTCTTTGGTACATGCACATTTATTTTGTATTGTAATAAGCTCAACCTGATGTATGGAGGCCATTAATCTTGGAGTTATGCGAAATGCCAGTCAAAGTTCACTCTGTGCCTCATTTCACGGTTGACTATCCTCATCGGCTTTCCGATAGAAAAGTGCACCGTGACACATTTGCACACTAATTGTGCAGATTACAGTGTACTTTGCTTGCTTAAAGGACACACGGGCTCCTCCATCATCTTTTTTTGTTTAGCTCACATATGTGCACTTTCTGTTTTGTTGCTGGTTTTGGTACTTTATAACTGAGTTTCTTAAAATCATAACCTACCTTATGCAACTTTTCAGTAAAACAAAGAGGAGGCAGCATTTTTTTCCATGTTTTCCAAAATCCCAGGTTGGCAATTAAATCATTTTTTGACTTCAGTAAATTTCTCATTCGTTATGTATTTCTTAGCTTTTCTATATTTAGCAAGTTTAGTGTGATTTTCTTTTGTGTTATGTTTATTTTTTTTTAAGTGCCAAAGTAGCCCAAGGATGTATTTTCCTCTATTCCCTGCTGTGTGGTATTAAAACAAACAAATGAATTTCCGAATCTAAATCTAATTGTACTTTGTCTACATTGTGTGACATAGCCTCCCCAAGGTCCTTGCTGTGCTGCAGTATATCAAGGGATTTCTAGATGCACACATTCAAACTTGTACTCGTGTCTTGGCAAAAAAACATTCAGTGCTACAAAGCCTCTGACAGGAGACAGTTGTTACTGGAAAATGTTAGAGGCACTCAAAGTATTGCCAGTCGAATAGGGCTCACTTTATGCTGCATGATGTGCTGTAATGAAATAGTGGAAGGCAGAATGAGGGGGATGCAATGGACAAGGAAGTGGAATGGCCCTGAACTTATAGAAAATGCCAAGCCAACAAAACCATAATCCATTTTACAAGTGTCTCTGTTGATCTGTGTTCAGGATTTTAACACTCTTTCATGACTGTGCATCAGTTGAAGCTTTTCTGAGCTTAAACATCCCACAACATGCGGTGAAGACGTTATGTCATACGTTATGTTGCATTTGCAACTGTAGATGCAAAAGAATGTATATGCATAAATAATAATCCGAATCACGAACGGCTGGCGACTGCTTCTGTAGTGTTTTGCATCACAATCAGAGCGTATTATTGCATTGCACAGGACGCACAGTAAATATTTGTATTTTCATAACACCACACAATGTTTCATTTTCACTTTGGTTTATAAACACCCTGAACACACTGAAATATGCAGAATTTGTCTTTAGAAAAGAATAATACAGAAATGAAAACTAAGTCTGAATCAGTGGATTTAGTGCAGTTCTGTTAATGTCATGTTGCACATGGTTGCTGCTGGAGAGCAGAAGGATAATAGCAGTACTAATATGATGCAGGCTGGCCAGAAAAGACCCAAAAAAGTCCTTTAACCAGTATGTGTCACTGGGACATAAATGTAAAAATATGGGTTTATGCAGGTGAGCCTAATATTGTATAAACAATTAAAAGGATGAACAATTGCAAGAGCTGGATTGCAAATAAAAGATCTTGTTTTATTGTAATTATGGTACACAAAGAAGCATAGATAAACATGTTTTAAATGAGAAATAATATGAATTTATGCACTTGTGCTGACTAAAAGTGATTTCATTTGCTCATTAATACATTTGTTGAGGATAAATATTGGTGCACTTTATTTACATCTAGTTTATGTTATGTGCATAGTTTATACATAACTGCATAAGAAATAACATCAATTTCCAACGCAGCAATTTTACTGCCATCCAGCCAGTTCTTTTGTTGAAAAGGACAGCAATGTTTCCTTTCAAAAGAATGAATGAAATGGGAAAAAATATATATTTGTAAAATACAGTAAAGCCATAGTGATGTTTTTTCCTGTTAAGTGTTGGTGTTTCAGCTTTTTTATGAATACTGTTCATTTCATAGTGTTTAGTTTGTGAAAGACCTTTGCCTAGAGACAGAACAATAGTGACTCATCCATTTAGACAGTTGTTTTTCTGGAGTTCAAGTCACCTGTAATTGGAATGTGGTGTCCTTTAATGATGAAACCTAGAAATCCTGCTATTTAAAAATCCCTTATGAAAACAGCCAATAAATGACCTATAGGTTTCTATAGAAATATCCTAATTTAAGTTAGTTTTGTAAGGGACAGTTCAAACAAAGAAATGAACCATGCCCAGCAGAGCTTTCCCTCACACTGATGTCTGACCACATCAAGGATTCACATTTTGAATCCTTGAAGCTTCTTCTTTGGATCCCATAACAACAGGGCGTGAGGGGTCAGTGTGAGTAAATTGGAAATCAATTCAGCATATTGTTCGGTTTTGGTTGAACTGCAATTACCATGGCAACCAGAATGAAGGATTGGTTTTAGTTCACAAATAAGGTAGCCTCTTAATATGGTATTGTATATTGGTCGGAAAATTGGAATGGAGAACAGGGAGTGAAGTACCTTGATGAGGTTGTTGGGGATTTGTGTGATAATGGGAAATGATTTGTGTGATCACTGAGGGGGGGAGAAGAACTTGTCCCTATTAGAACAAAATGGCTGTACTAGTTCAGGTAAAGCTTTCTAATAGACCATGAACAGGCCATTTTGGAGCCGTTATATGCAGGGAGATGATATATGCAGGGAGAAAATACGAGATTTAGGATTTTATGAAATTCTAAATGGTCTATGATGCCTGCAGTAAAGGGATTCCTGGGATTGTACATCAGTAAGACAAAATCTATAGTGGTTCTGACAGGCATTTTACAGAGAGAATTACAATTCTGTTCATGTAGACATATATCAAGTTAATAATCAGAGATCTTTTCCATTGGGAGGTGATGAAACATTCTCAACCATGTTTTAGACTATGTATTGGGATTATTATATGCCATTATGTATAATTCCAGAGGAAAGATGTTTAACTTTAAAGCTGATGATGAAAACATATTATGCTGGTAATTATAACAGAAATACATTCCAGAAGGATATGCAATTCACTCACCCTTCTGTTTAACCCCCCAAAAAAGGGAAGGGAACCAAAAGAAAGTATCAATTTTTCTAGCAGGAGTTGGTGAACATTTAGTCTTTAACATAAAAAAAATATGATGGGACCTCATCCATTCATCCGTCTTCTAACAACGTCTTCCAACAAAAATGCAGACACTCACACCAGATGCAATTTTCCCAGACGTCAATGAACTTACCACTGTTTTTGGACTGCTGGCAGAAACCTGGAGAAAACACATGTGAACACAGGGAACACATACATTCTCTACACGGATAGCACCCAAGGTCCAGGATTGAACCCAGGGTTCAATGCTTCAAAGCAGCAACACTATCCACTGCACCACCGTGCCTGGGACCTGAACCATATATTGAAAATCCTCAAAGGCATTGACCAAGGCGATACGTTGGTGCTTTTCAGAAACAACAGGTATATCTGTTCCAGAAGCCACAAGTGGAAAATACAAGAAAGGGCATTTAAAACTGAGAACAAGATGCATAAAAGGCTGCATGAGTCTGCAACAAGTTTCCCGGTCATGTTGTTAAAGCAGATACCATAGACTCTTTTAAGAAGAGGCTGGTTGGATCCTTAGATTTCTTAGCTACACGAGTGGGATGGGTTGAATGGCCTATTTGCATCTTTTCTTATATTCTAAATATATGCTTCATGTACTTATTTTGATCATCAGTTGATAAGAAGGAGCAAATACCTTCAATGCAAATATTATGCAAGTTCCACCTTTTAAAACATTGCAGAGTCTGGAGATAACTTGGTGGCTTTTGTTTTAACAGAGCACAAAATACTATAAAACACAAATCTTTATTTTTCATGTTTCATCACAAGGTTTTTCCATCAACAATGTAATGTTAAAAACTGTAAGTAGAGCTTAGTAATGTGTACCAGAGTGTATGTAGCCAAAGAAATAATTCATGTATGTTTAGCTTGCCTACAGATTATTAATAGGCCAAAATGTAAAGAATTTTAAGAGGCTCATGTTTCTCTGACATTTGGTAATGTTTAATTTTTGCTATTATTGTTGTCTTTAAAACAAATTGTACCTGACACTTTGCAGGAAATGCATCTGTCCTCATTAGAATCTTTTTGGTTTTGTAAGTTTCATCAGATGAGAATCCCACGAATATCTAATAATATGCATGCAAAGTGGTTTCCAAGTAAATGAGTTTTCTCTGAGGGTACGATATATTGCATGTTTATGATGTAGAGTGTACAGTTGTCAATTTTACCAAGTGAAAATGTTTACCTTAACTGGAAGACAGTGAGAAACATCACGATAAAACCAAGTTCTTTTATCTCTATTAATTGATAGGTTGATGAAAGTATAGTAATAAAAGAAAGTAATGGCTAAAGAAGTGAATGTTCTTTGGAATGAAGCCAACAGCTGTTAAAGTTAATCCTTATTCACTTGCAAGCTGGAGCCTGGCAAAAAGGATGTCTGTGTTTAATTGGTGCCATCAGCCTCTGTCATTAACCTGGAGGAAAAGGATGTCTGGACATGTTTATCAGGGGAATAGCAGAAGGGCCTGACAGTTCTGAGTGGGGTGGCAAGAAGCTATCTGTGAGCCAGGATTGAGATAACTCAGGAATGAAGGAGATGTGCAGTGAATGACAAATTAAGTGGGCCATGAGAAGGATCAATGCAACAGTTGTTCAGGTTTAATACTATGCTGTCTGTTGGCAGTGTTCATGCCCACCCATCCATCTACCCTCCAAAAGCAAACCTCCATGTCAACATCATCTGGTTTCCTCAGATAGGGACCTGTGTAGTCAATCTGCTGAAAAAAATGTGCTTGAAATGCCGGCTGGAATACAAACTCATTTCTCTGGCATAGGGGCTCAGTTGGTCTGACAAGCATTGATGGCTGACTCTCTACTTTCCTGCTTGCAACAGTGGCACCTGCTGTGTCAGGTTTCGGATAATGCTAACTAGGGGTCTAAAACTACATTTTCTCTTCTAATTTGCTTTTATATTCTTGTATAATTGTACCTCAATACCACAAGAACACCGACTTGTCTTTTTAAAGTTCTTAGTGTTGTACAATAGAACATAACATATGACAGAGCTGTTGAAATTTACAGCAGCACTAGACATTTTCATAAAACATTTACCAGTGCTCAGGTTTACACCTGTTTTATTTCCCTAATAAGAAAATATCTCAGCAAAGTTATAGAAGGAGATATACATCTTTCAGAATGTTGCTATATAAACTCATAATGGACCGCTGAAATATTTCTTTGAATTTGTTTCACTTCAGAAACAATTTAGTCAACCAGTTGTGGCTGGAAACCTTTAAAGAACATGGTCTCCTTCTTTTAAAGTTTTCCTTAAACTTTGTTTCATGCTTTTTAAATTGAACATTTCAAACTGAATTTCCCTTTACAATTAAAATCTGTATTTACTGCAACCTTTCACATATTTACTGTGGATTCAAAAAATACACAAAATATCAAAGTTCCATTAGAAGGAGACATTCTCTCCCATTTAGAAACATTTTCAGCAAAGTGAAGACAAATTATAGCAAGCGATTAAGAGTTTTTGATTTTCCTTAATAGTTTATCATTGTGCCTATGAGATTATATTGCTTACACTTATATAGCTCTTTTCTGGACACTCCACTCAAAGCGCTTTACAGGTAATGGGGACTCCCCTCCACCACCACCAACGTGCAGCATCCACCTGGATGATGCGACGGCAGCCATAGTGCGCCAGAATGCTCACCACACATCAGCTATCAGTGGGGAGGAGAGCAGAGTAATGAAGCCAATTCATAGATGGGGATTATTAGGAGGCCATGATTGATAAGGACCAATGGGAAATTTTGCCAGAATGCTGGGGTTCTCATCCGAAGGACGACGCTTGTTTACAGTATAGTGTCCCTGTCACTATACTGGGGCATTAGGACCCACATGGTCCACAGGGTGAGAGCCCCCTGCTGGCCCCACTAACACCTCTTCCAGCAGCAACCTTTGTTTTTCCCAGGAGGTCTCTCATCCAGGTACTGACCAGGCTCACACCTGCTGAGCTTCAGTGGGTTGCCAGTCATGAGTTGCAGAGTGATATGGCTGCTGGTCATTATGCAGATTGTTAGATTTTGTTTTTGAACTGTTTTTTTTTGTTTGGGTTATGTGAATAACATGCTCTTTCAGGCATGTTACACTTTAAACATTTAAGGCAAATGTCTGTGTTTCAAACATGGTTTCCCAATTAGTATTCACTCAAATTATTTTTAGACTCATATAAAGCAGCTCCTTTCAGTTCTACCCAAACTGAAGAGGGTGATCCAGAGAGCAATGGGGAGTGATTGTCAAATCAAAAAGAAAATAATTCTAAAATGTTTTTTTTTATTTTATAAAAAAATTTAAGTTCTTGCATGCACTAGCATACGTACAACTTAAAGATTAAGGTAAATTCATAGCTCCATGTAAACTACACCAATCAATAAATTCAATGAAAAACATAATTTTCCATGGACATATTGTGCATTTGCCCTACAAAACTGATTATTGTCTTATTTTGTTAAACTGCATAAACTTACCACAAATTAACCCCATTAAGTAACCCATCTACCAACTTATAAAATAAAGTGCCCATTCCACATGTGCTTATTTTATGCATTGCAGGTAAGATAAAACATTAGATTTATGTCAGTGTTAAACACTGATTGCAATTGATATTTTACATGCTAGATTGTATTCATTAAAGAATTAAAAAATCCAAAGCCAACTAAATTTCAGCTCAGGTTAAAAGATTTAGTATAATACTTTAATGAGATGCCTATCGACTTTGTTCCATTAGCAGACGAAAGAACCCATGCATCACGAAAGTGCATATCTGTATTATTCTGGTCTTGCCACCATTGAAGTTATGACCTTATTTTATGATTTATGGAACACTGTTTTTTTTTTAAAGAAACTTTAACCTCAGTATGAACATCATACTAATTTCTCTCTGCTCGTGAGTCACACCTGTTAATTCAGTCAATAGTTCCATTATAATCTCCCTCCTCAGCTCATTATTTTTACTCTCTTATCTTTATAGCTTAGTGCAGCTTGATTACAGTTTTGGTTATAAATTGAATGTCATTAATGAAGGCCTGTGATTGAGCTGTTGCTATTTTTGTGAGTGCCCCTAGACAAAATATACCGTGCTAAAGTTTCCTTGTCTTTTGTTAATTTATTGCTGATATGGGCAAGATTTAATTTAAAATACATTCTGTAAAATTCACGTAGGAAGAAAGATGTCATTTCACAGTGTTTATGAACATCTTAAAATGCCATTCTGAGTGTTTTGTAAGTTAATCTTTTTTCAGTCCTGTAACATAGTGCGATGTCAGTGATGTGTTCTAGACCATTTTTTACCATGAAATTATTAATAAATAAATATTCTGTCATTGTCTGAAAAGAAACTTAATTGACACCTGAAGCCTCTTGAAGCCTCTTCAGTTTTGTATAAAAAGCCAGGGCAAAAGACATAATCTCACAAAAAATGTTATCTTGCATGGAGCTCTGTAGCAATAAAGCAGACCTTCAATACAGGTTCATAGAAATCCTGAAGTGGTCTGGCCACAAGACAGTGGACCTTATGCACCTTATGCTAATTATTTGCAAAACTTAACCTGCAGTGCTCGTATGTTTTTTTTAATAAGGTTTTAAGACAAGCTCTCATTAATTGGCTGACTCTTCAAAAAGAAACCATAGCTTCTGTGTTTTCTTTTCCTGTCTCCTGCTTTGTTCTACTACAAGGCAGTGGGAGCTGAAGTTTATATGAGCCTAGCTGTGGGAAAAAGCTGATAGTGTGACTTTATACTTTCTAAACAGGAAGGAATGTTTAATGCAGACTGCACAATAACAAGCTGGACATTATCTGGAAATAATACCCATCGTAGGCTGTGACAAACGTTAAGCTTGAGCTAGAAAGCAATTAAATCCAGTCTCACCCAAGCAGTACTGTTTGTTTACACCTTTCTTTTTCTTTAGTAGAAGCTTTGCTTACTCTGATTAATAGGAATGTCTCATAGCTGGAATGACAGTAAGACCTATACAAATCTAGCAGCTTTGTTGCCTTAAATGCAACTGCAAGCCTTCAGTTGTGCTTATAAATTTAAACTACAAACATATCTTTTCCAGCTAGAAGGCTGCTTGTGCCTCAGAGTGGAATAAAAACAACTAAGTCAATTTACTTCAGGATCACAGAGAAAAAAACAGTCTGAACTGGGCTTTCATAAAAGGATATCCTGGATATCGTCTGCCAGCACTGTCTGACCTTTGTAAGACCTGTCGCATCTTTCAGTCCCTTAGAGTATATTCTAGTCATATTGCACATGTACTGTATGTGAAGAGGTGGCTGTTGATCTTAGTACTAATTACTAATGTAGTAATTGTGTAAAGAGCATTTTGAAAAACAGTATTACCTCAGCTGGAATTTAAAGTCATCTATTGATTTTAAGCATATCTCATCAGCTCATGGATGACTTTTTTATGCCCTTAACTACACCAAAATTCATACAATGGAAAAATAACCACATTATAGATCACAATAGACACACTTCACAACAGCCCACTGGTATGGTACTTTCCTCTTTCAGTCCACACAGCTTTGCTATTTGCACAGGAAACAGAGGACAACAATTCTGTGAAAAGCTTAAACACTCAGCCGGGATGGGGTGAGAGTGAATGCTTTGTTTGACCTTAAAATGTTTGACATCTAGGTGGTAAGCTTACAAACTTGTTTATAAAATTGTGTTAGGAAGAGTGGTGCAGTCAAATGCTGCACCAGGGGAAATTCCTTTGCCTGAAACAATGGGCGTTTGCTTAATTAGCTCATAAACACTGGAGAGAGAGATGTGACTACCAAAATCTGAGGAGTTGTCTCAGTTGTCTGAGGAGCTGGCACTCACACAAAAGGCTCTCATACCCTTGTGACTTCTCTTGTTGTGTCTTACTGCTCTGAGCTTCCTGAATACATACAAAGAGCATTCCAAGATTGCTCAAACAGGAGCCGGAACCCATCAACACCCTCCCATTTACTTCAAAGTAACACCTCTCAGATATTGACATTGCTCTTCCACTGACTTCTTATTAGATGTACGTCTTGCTGTTTTCCTGTACTCCTGCTGTTGCTTTTAGGTTTTAATTTTGTTTGAGAAGGACATTTTATGGTATTGATTACTGCTTGTGGTGCAGTTCCTGCCTTGTCTAGATTACCTCTTAAATGTAACCTTGATATCAGTGGGGACTGTTTCTGATTTCATAAATTACTTGACTGGGACTGGCCCTTTCAGTATACCTCTTATATTGAATTGACTAGTTCTGTTCAAGTGGTAAAAGTTTTTATAATGCGTCATGGGTATGAATATGAATTAGTTCTTCTTCCAATCACAACAGTAGAGAAGACAGAAGTGACTTGCAGCTTCTCATTCTCCTTGTGTGCGCCTTACACGTCCATCATCTGTAGTGTGGTGATTGGATGAAAGCTTGTTCATACTCATACCTATAGTTCATTGCAACTGCTATTCTTAACTCACACACAAATAGTGAAGAGTGGTCGTTCTAATGACCACTTTTGATGAAAGGGATAGAATGGAGACTGTTATCATGCAAACTGCAATGAGACAAGGTAGCTGAAATTAATTCGACATTGCAAAGTAAAAAGAATAATATGCACCAAGCCCTTACACTGCACCAAAGTATATATAAACAAGTGGCTTTGCATCATATCCAGAATACCACTTTGATACTGAACAAGGCTAATTAAGATTTATAGCACAAAAGTGTTATTTATGTAAATAATATACACAATTCAACTAGAAGTTACACAATTCTAAAATATGTAAAGTCTAACAATGGTGCAAACTTGAAGTGAAATGAACAAAATAAAGCTTAAAATGAACTGGTTTTGATCAGTTCTGGTTGGTATTGAAATGACGCAATTCACCGAGTACTTAAAAGACCAGCTTCACTGACACATTACTCTGTGCTCATTCACACATTGTATCGAGCAAAGTTGGAGGTCAAATTCTTGCTACAGAAGAGCTCTCCTGGTGTCGGTAGTAATTTCTCTTTTCCGTTTATGAGGAGGTGGTCTCATTTTCAACTTCCCGTCAAAACAGGAAATCACAATGGTGAAAGGGAGGATAGGAAAGTGTTATATCGACATGTGTTTACTGAAGGGCCTGCCCATCTGGCAGTGACCTTTTTTGATGAAAAACAAAGCCATAAATGACAGGAACCGCAGCAGGACACCTGATTTGTGTTATTTTTATCACCCTCCCAAATAGTGAAACGGGGAATCTTTTTTTTTTCCAGCTGTTGATGCTTTTTAACAATCCTGCATTCCAAACACAATCAGTTGGATATGGAATGTGCTCCACCTTAATGATGATGACTGCCATTTTAGTTTGTTATTGTTTGTGATCTAAAAGAAAATGCCTACTAGAATCATGTTGGATTTTTATACAGCATATTGTTTGGAAAATCATAGACTGTATATAATCAAATCAAATATGGCGCCGTGAGTGCGGCAGCCTGTTGCAGCAGCTCCAGTTAGTTTGTGATTTGTGTGTCCTTTTTGTTGTTACTACCGGTAGTTATATTAGTTTTAGTTTGGGATATCGTTTACTTTCGTTTTTGTTTCTGTGTTTTTTTTTCCTCTCGGAGTTATGACGGGTTTTTTTTTCTCATCAATTTCCCTATGGAATTAATAAAGTCTTATCTATCTATCTAATGATCCCACTAATCTCTCAGTCTGTGTTCTCAAAGTAGGGTTTCTTATCTCCTATAGCAGAAAGACATCAGAAACTAAACTTGGTTCACACCTTCCCCCTTCTCTCAATGACAGACTTGTTTTCTTCTAATTCTCTCTATTCATTTGTAGGTTTTGTTTCACACCTCTCCTCACCTCTCTCGACCTCGCACCACTTGATTCGCAACTCTGCCTCTCCCCTGCTCCCTCCTCCTCCTCCTCTCTCCTGGCTTTTGTTTTCCCATGCTACAGTATGTTATCTTTGCTGACTGCCCTATCTTTCTTACACCTGAAGAAGGCTCCACAGCTGAAACATTGTCTTTCTTCTGTTTTTAGCATGGAATAAACCTATTACTTGTTCCTTCGCAGCCTACGCATGATAATGCAGCTACCCACCTGAACTACTTCAGACTGTATATAACATCTAAGATTTAAGGGGCCTAAAACCAGAAAGCTATTTTGTTTTCAGAAATTTCCTGGGCAGCCTATTTGAATTCAGGATACATTTCAGATGACAGAATTTGTTCCTGGACATTAGAACTAAAGTAAGGGTGTTTGCAAAAACTGAATGGTGAAAATGTTTTTAGTTAGATCTCGAAGGCTGACTGAGTATGGCAAAGAAATGACTGCAATGCAGCTCCAAATTTTGTGACTCTATCACTGACTCATTATATGTTACCTTGAGCAAATTTCCTAACCACCTGGTGCTCTGTCTCTAGGATGAAATGTATAATTCAGGTCCAATTGCATGTAACCCTGCAGCAGTAGTTAATGATGCATAATTCACCTCTTAGTAATTCTATTTTGCCCTGGATAAAAGCTAAAAACATATGCTAAACAATTATTTTTTATTGTCAATATCTACACTAAGACATATTATAGTGCATAGGATTGCATATACTGTGGTATAAATAATATTAATAATAAATATAAGTAAAAATATATTGCATATATACATTACAGTGCATTTTTTGGATTAAAAATTAAATCTCCAATCTCTGGTCATAACCTGCCCTAGGGACTAAAAAATAGTGATATGATGTTCTTAATATATTTTAATTAATGAATATATAGTAATTGAACTCGGTTATGTTGTGACTGTGTTATCAGGACTGGAAAGGAGTTTGATCTTAAATAGAATGATGAGTGAATTTTGTTTTTTTCACCAGGAGAGAGGAAGGTACAGAAGGAACGCAACACTGATACATACCTCACACACTTGCAGCTATTGAACTCCCTGATCTAACAAAAGGATTCATGTTTTAACTTCTTGGAAGCTGGAATATCAGAGTGGCATGAGGACTTTCATGCCTGCGGGTGTAGGCATGACCACTCCTTCCAAACCAGGGTCCTTAGAAGTCCCCTATATCATCTTGGCTCTATCCATAATCTCTAGATCAAATAATGAAATTTGCACTCTCCTTGTTCATATCACACTTTCTTACAGTGCACACACTGTGCACAGTGCACAACTATTCATCATTCCAGTGTGCTCTGGCTATCTTTAGGACCCTTGGTAACTTCAATATGGATGTGTATACAATATGTATGAATGTTTATAAGCAGGCAAGATGTATTTGAGTGTATTGTGCAACTGTTATATCAGTTTGTGCAAAAGCATGTTGGACCATTAAAATTACAGCTCAGACATCTGTCAGTCACAGTACGTGATAAAAAAACAAATGAGAGAAATTAGGAGAATGTCTTAATGAGATGCAAGGTCACAGAATAGTCTTTGATGTCCATTATTTGTTTAGATCAAGACCCGCTTTAACAAAACTAATGTGCCAAATTAAAGAGTCATAGGCGGAATGATGTACAAACATTTAATTACAGAGCCAGCTAATTACTGGGTTAAAAAAAGAAAAGTTCTACACTTGACTAAAAAGGATGTAGTTGGTGTACCAGCCAGGTTTGTGTGGAATTCTAATTTACTGACTCATAATTTGAACATGCTCCTGCCCTTGTTTAATTTAGAAGTCACTTAGACAATTTTGTTTTTTTTTTGCTATTTATGTTATAATTACCTTGATATAGATAGAACGTAATGTACAGTATTATCTTTTGAGCATACACAAAAAGCATATAATATATATGTATTGTCTGTAGCGACAAACTTACATTGATTAAAATAATCTGTAGATAACCATTGTGGCTGTGTATGGGTACTCCCCAATGCAAAAAGTGAACTGTAAATTGTATATTTCCATTTAGATAAATGCCCTTTTCTATGTTTCTTGTTTAGATGCATACCATTTTCACTGAAACTTGGGAATGCACTGTCTTAACGACGTTTGCTCTCAGACATCTGTAAAAGATGTCACTTAATAGTATGAAGATGAAATGTGAAATGATGCTTAGCACTATATCTTAGAGCAAGGGATGTGGCAGTCATGGAGGTCAACAGTAAAGCCTGTTCCCTTTATATCATCAGTAGCTTAAGAGCCAGGCAAACTTATTTGGTCCAAATAATGTATTTAATTATTTACTTATGTAACTAAGAGTGCAGTTGAAATGAAATTCTGTGGACCCTGTACTCCAATCCTTACCCTAAAGTGTACAGTAGATAATCTTTTATTAAAGAAACTGGATTTGTGAAGATTCCTTAACAATCTCATGCAAAATTATATGCACTAAATTTAGGTATTCTGTGATGTGCTCAGGTGTAATACACTATATGCTGCATTTAAGAAAGTAAGATGCCAGAACATTCCATTTTTAAAAAAATGTTCTGGTTTAGTTTAAAGACCACAAGAATCAGCAGATAAGGTCTCTTAACAGGAATTTGCCAAGCTTTAATCCATAGCCATTGTGTGGGTTTGAATGAATGACGGCATTTATGTACTGCTGAGGACTGTCAGGCTGCCGAAGTTACTGCTAAGAATATCATCAAGATCATTTAGTATAAGTAAAAATCAATGTCTGGATCAATCTCTAAACATATTTTGCTCTTGTTTCCTTTTTCATGTCCCTGTGTTTCACTCCCCACAACATCATAATGAGGATGAATGGGCCAAGAATTGAAAGGCTCCACTGGTTATTCTGTTTAGTGCTCTCCAAAGCAGTGAAATGCTCTTCAGCTACTGCAAGCAAGCAACATCAATCTTTACTCTTTCGGTCATGAGAAAGTAAGATGAAGAGGAAATTCCTGTTTCCAGCAATGCTAGAGATTTATACAGTGCAGCTATGCCGCATGCCTAACTGTGCGTAAACAGCGGAAGTTCAGTTACAGTGAGATGTATTTGCTGGTGCATTGGCGGGCTCTGTAGAAAACTGGATTAGAGAGGACAGTCTTTTCCTGGCTGTGTGTTTTGAGCACAGGAAAACGGGATAGGCCTGGGGCAGCCCCACCCTACTCATACGCTATTATTGTTATGGGGCAATAGAACTGTTGAAAAACAAATCAACAGCTGGAAGTTCATAGAGAATGCTACTGAGAGGTTATGTTCTATAGCAGGTTACAGAATGTTTGTCTTGGAGCTGAGGTAATACCAGCAGTTTTCAGATCGGATTTAAAAAAGGAAAAGCTTTGAATAATGCCTTAATCATATTGTATATTCCTGCATTTATTTATCATGTAAGGTTTATATATCTTTAGGTTTGCTGTGCTGTTCTGCACCTCCAATTATGCTTTCTAAATCTTCTGCAATTTTGCTCTACGAGTAGGGTCCCTAAAGACCTTGTATTCAGAGATTCTTCACCCTCCTCCCACAACCCATGTTTACTAAATCATCTACTCATTTTATTTTCTACATTTCAAAATTTAAACAATAAACAATGTTATTCCAATGAATAATATTTTTCCTTTTGATTAATTAGTTCTTCTGTTGCCCTTTGCTAATTATTTGACTATGGTGGTTTAATAAGATTTTCCATATTAGGAGGTGACAGATATGATTGACAGGAGTGAATTTATGCATCACTGTCTTTGTGTTAGCCAACAGTGACTTCCAAGTGTCCAATCGGTATAAAACTACCTTATTAATCTAAACAACTCAATACTGGATTAGAAACAACAAATGAAAAAGATGTTGTGAAGAACCCCCTTCACTTATTGCCAGAAGAAGCAGTGTCTTCTCATAAAGGATTAAGAAATCAATACTAATTCCTGGTGCTTTTCTTCAGTTTTAGGGATTAATCAACTCTGTTAGTCATTTTCTCTCTCTAACAGAAGACACAATCTGATAATGGAATAATTGTTTTATGCTCCTCAGTTGTTCTCTTTTTCCCTTGCAGCCCTAAACTATAGATACAAAAATGAGAACATGATGCAAGATTGCAGTAGGGCAGAGTTTACTTTAAAGCTTAGTTCTATCAATTTATTACATCATCTATGTGATGCTCATGACAGGAGGTTGATTTCAGTGACACAGAGGGACAGCTGGGCAGATCGTCTCATTTTCTTTCCAACAGATCCCCAAAAGAAGCTCAAATGGATAGACAGGATTAGAGAACAAGAGCTCTCAGGGTATCAACAGAAGGGGTTCACGTTAAAACTTTTTGCTGGATGCGTGATAAGCCATTGACCTCTGATCCCCATAATCGTATACACCGTATAAACCTCACATACAGTCGCATCCTGAAAAGGGCTTTCAATAAGTGATTTAGATGTGAGAGACCTGATAATGTTTTCTTTAATAGAAAAAAACAGCTGTACAATTACAGTACCTCATCCATGAACTGAGAATATACACAGGGGCATTGATAGCCCTCGAATGGTGTCGTAGAGCCCAAGAAATTGGCAATCACGTCATAACAGCATGGGGGCTTTAGACAACACTAAAATTATTTCTACATAATGTATATTGGATGGAAATCTCTATGGGACATCTTTCTTTCTTAAAAACGGGCTAATCTACTGTTATAGTGCTCACAGGAATGATTTTTTTTTCATATCAAGTGAAGAAGGGTTTATTGCTGGGGAATATGTTTTGACTGTCTTTATCTCATCCACTGCAAGTAAATCAGGTTGAGAATGGTTTCCATTACCGGAGTGATGTATTTCAATTGACAGAGTAAATTAAACTGTATGTAAAATGAGTTCTCCTTCACATTCTGTTTGAGCTGTGATTCCAGCTTGCATGGGGTCCTATTTATTGGAATTTTGCAGTGATGTAATGTGTGCTGGAAATTTTTTTAGAAAAATAAAACTTTCAATGTGCACCATGATTTGCTGTCTCATAATATTAATTAAATTAACAAGTTTAACGCTAATGAAAAAAGTAATATAAATACAACAAATAATAATCACTTGTAGTTTTAATAATACAATTGTGTAGCTTATTTCCACATTGTTAGTTATGTATTTAATAATCTATACTCCTCTTGTAGTATACTAAATTATGACATATATGTGTCCCAGCATAAATATCTACTGCTTTTGTGGGATAGAAATGCTTGCAGTTGGATAATTTTGTACCACTATCTATGAGTCAAATGTAGAATCAAATGATAGATGCATCTTAGATATAGGTTCACATAATACATAGGTAAGATGAAAAAATGAAAAAGAAAAAAGAAAAAAGCAGCAAAATGACAGGAAACAGAATAACAAAAGTGGATTGATTTCACATTAGAATTAATAAATAATATATTCCTTCTGTTATATAGTGTTTTTCATTCCAAAGGCTCCAAAAGTGCTTTATATATCATATTATCAACCACTGAAGTATAGTCTGGCGGCTTGGATGTTCTGTGATTAGTATTGTTGCCTTGCAGTGCGGGGGCCCTGGGTTCAGTTCTGGTCCTGGGGTGCCTTCAGTGTTGAGTTTGTATATTTTCCTTGTGTTTCCTTGTGTTTCCTCCAGGTGCTTCGGCTTCCTCCTATAGTATAAAGGTATGCTGGTAGGTTAATTGGCTTCTCAGAAAATAGGCACTGGGTTTGAGTGTCTGTGTATGTGTATCTGTGTATTTGTGTGTATTTTATCTGTGTGTGGCCTGTGATGGACTGGAGTCCTGTATCCTCCTCTGCACCTGTTGTTTGTTGGTCTAGGCCCTGTCATATCTGGCATATAAAGAAAGTGCAATATAAGTATAATGGTTTGATGTTCATGATTATTATTATTATTATATTACCACACCAGGTACAAATTACAAAACTAATTTGTTTAAGAAACCCATAGAGTTCCAGGTCTTGTTGTATTGTGTAAGGATATTTTCAGTGCAGCTTCTATGGTTTTATATTCTGTCATTATACAACTCCAGATATTAAAGAATCTTTGTCTCACTAGAGATGATGTTGAGAGAACTTATTGTGAGCCTATCTGAATATACTATTGTTCTGCCCAAGCAAAGTAGCTAATAAGCCATTGTCTGTGTTTTTGATAAGCAGGGCATTAAATCACAAATTGAAACCCTAACAGTCGTTTAATGGATTGGTGCTTTCTCTTCTTTCACCAGGTTAAAGGGTTTTTCTGTTAAGTCTTATCTTTGTTTTTAATACACCATCTAGAGAATTTAATTAGTATGTATAAACAATTACTTATGCTGCACCAAGCAATACAACCCAGTCTCATATCTCTATGCATATACATGTACACGCAGAGAGACCAATATTCTTTTTTCTCTTTTAAAAGGTATTAAGTATCCTACTTTCTGTCACAATGTAAATGAATCTGTGCACTAAGAGGCCACAGTATGAAAGATATTTATTTTCATTATGCATAATGGAAACATCAGCTAGTACAAATTGCACGTTGCAGACCAGAGACTGCTGGATTGAACCTGGGCTATGTCCAGTTATTTGCTGAGTGCTGAATTGGAAGATTTGAAATCTCCATTGGGAGATTTCAAAGTAACAAAACTGGTGAAGTAGGCATCTGTGAGCTTACAGTGTATCAGATGAAAGCTGCATTAGCCCTCATCTTAGCCATGCTATTGGCAGTGAGAAGGGAAAAATAATTCCTTTTTCTGACTTTCCCAATACTCAGTTTAAATGGCTTTTGCAACAAGCAGAAGTAGTTGAAGCAGTTTCACTACCTAAATTCCAGGTCTTAGGTACTGTAAGGTATGACGTTGTCTTTCAAGGAAAGGGATGCTCCAAATCAACATCTGGGATTTGTCTTTGGGATTATCCTCACACTTGCCTGTTCACTTTGGGCTGTAACTGACATTGCGATTCTAATTAAATCACTTACCCTTTTCTTTACACTTATTGGAGTTACATACATAAATTGCTAAGGAACAAGTAAAGGTTTATTCCATGCTGAGAAGAGAAGAAAGAAAACACAAAGTTTCGGGTGAGAAGAAGGCTCCACAGCCGAAATGTTGTGTCTCCTTTCTTCTCTTTTCAGCATGGAATAAACCTTTACTTGTTCTTTTGCAGCCTATGCATGCTGACACAGCTACCGACTTGAAATGCATAAATTGCTTATAATTAATCACATCTTGTTAAAGAAATATATATTACAACATTAGAAAGGTTATAAATGAGAGGAGGCCATGCAGCCCATCTGGTCATTGGTATTTAGTTGCTAATTGATCCAATGATGTCATCCAGCCATTTCTTCAAAGAAGCCAGGAACTCGGTTTCAACAACATGACTGGATAGTATGTTTAATACTCCTACATTCCTTAACGTAAGTGCCACTTGTTCTTGGATTTAAATGTGCTTCCATGTAGTTTCCACTGGTGTCCTCTGGTTTGTGTTTGACTGTTTATTCTGAAGAAAGCCACTGGGTTGTCTTTGTTATTGCCTGTGAGGATTTTGAATACTTGTATCTAATACTGAGATTTCGTTAGCTTCATATATTTGAGGGTGTTGAATACTTGAATTAAACCCTTTCCTAGTCTTCTCTCTTCAAGACAAAAGTGGTTCTGTTCTCTTTGGTGTTGTCAGTTTAAAATATTCTTTTAAACCCGGAAATTGACTTAGTCATTCATCTTTGGTCTGACTCCAATGACTTTTTTGTAATGTAGTGACCACATATTTCTGTTAATCCTTGCTTCTTCTGTTTCACATGTGGTCCGATGTGAACATGTCACTTTTTAATACATGACAAAACATGTTCTTGTATGGCATTGTCATGCAGTTAACAGTTATGGATGACTGTGATAAAACACCCTTCTTATAATGACTCATAATAGTGCTCATAACATTGTGTTTTATAGTACAAACACCAGAGCAGAGCATGCATTGAATACAAATTCTGATTATTTTTAAGTATTTAAGTGGAGAATAATCCCATTATTTTTTTCTTAATTTTGTATACACAGTAGAAAAAGTACAGTAATTGTTTGGACAATAACTCAGAATAATTTTATATTATTATAAAGTATACTGTATATAATTATCCCAAACCAGAATACTTCTCAGAAAATTCTGTTATAGCTATGATACAACCGTACATAATCTCTCATTTTTTCATTGCCTGCTGTTGTTCTAATGGTCATTCCATATTTTTATTTTAAATAAAGAACCACAGCTAGTATGCACAGACCATTTATTTAGTGGGTCTTGCTCAACAGTTTTACATACTTTCTTTTAAATCAATAACATTTATTTTCAGTTTAAATTAATAATGTTCAATGTGTCAGCACCCCAGGCCAAACAGCAACAGTGTGGACCAGCACTGAGCAGCAGGGGGGCAGTTATGACCAGATGTTCCAACCAGAAAGAAAAATATTCTACTAAGAATTTTTACAAAAACGCCACAATGTCCTTCAGAAATAAGTAAAGTTCTCTCATAATGCCAAAGGTTATAATTTACCATCTGTTGTTAATGCACTGGCTTCGCTGTACACAGTAGCCCTTATTGGAGATGACAATTGCACTTTCTTTACTGATTTATTAAAGGAATAAGTAAAGGTATACACTGCACATAGCAACAGACTACACCTGGCTTTAGTCATTATGAGGTGTAAAGTGAACATTAGATGCTAAAGGATGACTATTCCTTTTTGATGTTCTGTTTTGTGTCATAAACGGATGTTAATGGTTGATACATTTTTACATGGGCACAAAACAGTATAACTTCTTTAAACGACAAAATGTTCATTTAAAATGAACTGCATACTCGCTTTGCAAACAGCAATACAAAAAGCAGTATTTGCAGAGTGTCATGCCAGAATAAAAGGGCATTAAAGAAGTATGATATCACAGAACAAAGACAAACATACAGTATATTTCCCCTACACATTTAGTCACATAATAAAAATAATACAGAGGCCTTTCAATTGCAGTGGAGTTTTAGGTATATAAATTCCAGGCTGAAGTATTTAGAGTTTAGTGCTGATATCAGTGTGACAATTTAAGTTAAATCTTCCATATTTACTTGAATAATTTGGAATGACTGAAATGTAAATATTTAAAATAAGATCCATTAAAGTGTGATTTTATCAGAGTGATTATGCAAAGTTCACACCTCTAGAAATTAATCAGAACAAATAATTATTCATGATTTTGTTTTTAAATATTTGTGTTTCTTTATTTGCTGATTTGCCTCCATTCCAAACAGTTTGCCCTTTGCTTTGGGTTTATGCCCACTTTTAGCACAGCTGGAATATTCAAAATCCTAGTGGTATTAAATAAACTGCAAGGGGCTTAGTGGCATTACAGTGGCATTACAGGGATATGTTGGTGTGGATTTGCAAACAACAGAAATTGTTCTCTGAATGCAGATATGTCTAATTAAACTATTTTCCTGAGCATTTTTTTGTTTTTTTTCATGTGATAGACCAGGGCTCTCCAACCTTTTAGGATAGAGGATCCCATCTCCAGAAATCCCTCTCAATAAAAACATCCAATAAACAGTCAGACTGAAGTGTGTAATTAATTATATTATATAATGTGACAATTCATTGTTAGGTTTTGCAGATACACTTTGTAAGATTAGGGGTCCCAGGTCCCTGCTAGTAAACTTGTCTTAACACAAGAATGGTTGTTACAGTTAAGGTCATTCTTGTGTTCAGAAGATTGGTGTTTTGTGCTGTTTGTCTCATAGTTTTTTTTAAAAAACTGTATTTGTATGGTAAGAGACCAGCTGTTTCAGTTTAGTGTTTTAAATGAAAGCGAATCCTACAATGGGTAGTCAAGGCGGGCTGAATTTAAGCTTCAGTTTTCTGAAAGTTGTTCAACTGAATAATAAATTACAAAATGTTTCCCAGTAATATACTGTTTTTCCTATACATCCAGTAAATTATATAAAGATATGAAACATATATGCAGAAATGTGGCCACTTGAACCTTTGAAAATAAAGAGGATCACAAAATAAGCCCAGAGGTTCTGAATAAGTATGGGATAGAAGTGCATGCATTTGTAATGTTTACCTCTTGTTCAGTAGGAAAAAATTAATCCACAGGGGGCCTTCATATTCAAAACAGGCCTTTGTCTAATCTCCACAGTGTGCCGGTTACCAAACTTCTGTGCATAAATGTGGAGCATGGGCAGAAAAGGTTATTAAGAAATTTAAAAGTCAAAGCAAGCCTCCTGTGAGTTGTGTAGTCTTTGCTTTTTCTGCCTTCTTTTTCAACAAGACCCAAGAGGGTTCCAGCATGCATTCACAGCAGCAGAAAAGCCTGGCCTTGAAGCAAAAACAACACTCATCGTTTTGTCAAACAAAGTGCTGGAAGTGAAGACTTAAAAGCAGAGCAGAAGTGTTTAAGAAAACCCATCTTCTAACAGGCAGCTATAATCTTGAGCAAACAATAGCTCCCCCTCCTCCCAATTCCCAAATGCAGATGAACTCTATTACAATCTCAGTTTAACTTTACTGTCCATTGGAAATGCTTATGCCTTATGCAGTTCTTACATTTTTTTCATCAGCATCACTCTTGAAAGAAGTGAAGGGGTAGCTTGTTGTACAGTGTAAGAGGGGAGGAGCAGATTGCTGTTTATCTGGGTTTGGCAACATGCAAAGAATGCCGAGATCTCACTAGAGCAGGAGGGATCTTGTTCAAAATCTTTGGTTAAGTGTCATTTTAAGTAATTTACCCGCATTCCGTTGACAAGCATTCTACCTTTTTTTTCTGAGATTCTGTCTTAAGATGTGAAGAAAAAATGTTTTACTCCTGCTTCTTTCTTTTTTTGAGTCAGTTATTTTGTTATGAAATGCCTTAGTAGGCTGGTGTCTAGAGATTTTGTGTTGTTCCTACCAAAGTGCTAAATAATTTGACAATAAAATAGTTGAAGGTCCAAACCAAAACTGGGACCATTTCTTGTTGATCTCTTCGGCAGCTGGAACCATTTTTTGTTCTTAGATTCAGTGACTGTAAAACAAAACTAATTTAACCTCATGAGATTGAGGACACTGGATCACTGTCCACACCCACAATCACTAACTGAGTACATTGCAAATGAATTAAGTGGAATATTTAAGAATGTCCCAAAAATATCTTCAACCCCTGCTTAATCTCTTGGGATGTGCTTTTCATAAGTGAGGTAATAATTATGCATTTATTTATTGTGGTTCTTTTTTGCCATACCTGCATCAGAGATAAGAGCACTAGTGCTAACGGCTTTCAGTATGCCTGGTTTATTTTTTCTAATAAATCCTACTAAATATCTGGAAAGATTCCAGTGGTTGTAAATGTATTCAGGTATTTTTAATTAGAAAGGAGTTTGAGTTGGTGTGCATGCATAAATTCGTAGTAATGTCTCTGGTGAGATGTGAAACCTGACAGAGGAAATGCTGCACAGCTTTTCAATTGTTGTAGAAGATTTGACTGCAGGCAAGAGTGTTAGCCATAGTGAGATAATACAAAAACAGACAATATTCTCAACTTCTTTCCCTTACTGTGCTTCCTCAGAAGTAACTCTTGTCACAAAAGATATAGAAGTGCTCCGGGTCCTTTTATTTCATTTTTAAACATTCAAATGATTTGTCTGCTCAGATTTTTGCTGTGCACATAGAGTATTTCCATTTCTTCAACAAAACTGTCAAAAAGTAATTTCTTTATCAGACAGTTTTGTGAAGAATGCAATCATGCTAACTCGCAATGGCAGTGAGCCTTATGCAAGCAATTATAATGAGCTCCCGTTACAAAGTGCCCCTATGTCTTTCCTATAGATTAAGATCCATCATCTCTTTTTGCTCTGTGAGAGGTACAATTTCCATGGTGTGTGCTTGTCTCAGCGCTGTTCACCTTTCACTGCCTCGGGCTGAGAGATTACACTCTCTTTACAAAGTCACTCAGCATTTTGTATCATTCTTTTGGAGGAGCACAAAGCATATTAATCATTGTCATAATCAGGCTGTATAAACTGTACCCATAAACAGTTTGAGAATGTCACAACACACAGTAGCCATTATCTGTGTAGTACCTTGGGACAGCAGACAAAGAATACTAGATTCACCTCAATGGACAGCTGTTTCTGAAAGCAGAATGTATCTCTTTTGTGTCAATGAAATATTCTCCCCACTTCTTAAACACTGAGCCAGGAGCTGAAATAAACATTTTGTTAAAAGAATCAGTTGGTTCTTCTCAGTGAGGTTGCATCCCTGTTTTGTTAATTGTTGGCTAGTTTCAGACAATTTTTTAGCAATAATATTTTCTCATATTCTTCACAAAGTACAATTCCCAGGACATTTAATAAATCCATTAGGTGATATGAACACAAGACTGCCACAAACTGATGCTTCTGTGAACTGATGACAGTATGACTGATCAGAAATAAAGAAAGTGTGCTTGGGGGTGCTTGAGTTAATGCAAGGAGAGCTGGGGGTGTTGAATGGAGATGTCTAAACAAGCTGAAAAGGCCTCTTTGTGATTGTGAGCAAGAAAGCAAAGGTAATTAACTGGCAAGCTGACAAACAGATTGATAGATAAATGGATGTACAATACACACACAGTTGCACAGGCCAGAGAACATTTTTACATGGTAGAATTTTCTAACACTGTTTTACAAACATATCAATGCAAAAAACAAACGATATGAGACTCCTATATTTTGGAGTATGGGACAGCTGAGAATGTAAATTTAATTGGAAGGTTGAATCCTTTTTTGTTGAGGTTTTTATGTAACTTACAAAGACCTATAAAACATATCAATAATTTTAAAACCTCTGCGTGAAGTAAAAATGAGTCAGTGGCCTGGAAAATGCAAAGATTCTGCATTCAAATTCCTGGCGCAGCTCTATTTAATTACATGAAATAAGTCTCTTTAAATGCATTCATTTAGGTAGTCCTTCATTATTTTCAGTGCATATGAGGGGATCACTCTTTGGGGGATAGTTCCATTACGATAGTATCAATCGAAGCAACAAAGTAATTGAATGACACTAATTTTGGTCTTCAGAACACGACAGTCACTCAGGTGTGCACTGATACAATTTGACTACTATTAGCTTCTGCTGCTGCTTCAAGGCCAGAAATAATATTACAAACAGTTAGACATCATGCAGAGGTAGAAACATATCTGATTTCACTACAAGTAGTATAATTTAACCTAACCAGCTTCCATGGGTTAATTGGATATGTCTGTGTCTTACTTTGTGATAACAAAGGGATTATACTTAATTGTTTCTGACTTCTGTTTTTAAATGTGCTGAAATATCTCAACCGTCCCTGTGATATTAAGTTCCACCAGCAGTAAACACCTTTTTTTCTTTGATGGCTGAATGAGAGCTGTGGTTTTTCACAATGAATAATGACCCTGTCACTGTAATGAAAGGAATTCCCTAGGCAGCAATATTGGAACTGTTTACCACCCCTCCAGATACAAACGTCACCTAGGAATCTAAACAGCAAGACATTGCTGCTTATTTTGTCTTATTTCCAGTTATATTTTGGGTTTTTTTCCTCATAAAACTAATTCAGAAATGTTGAAAATTTTACATGACATGTTTTGTAATGTAAGCATCAGATGCATTTTTCTAGACAATGTGGCAAACAAAATGCACTTTATCCATAGCAAATCTATTCTTACTTATATTTCTGGTGTTGTCCCTTTTTCTATAAATCTATTTAATTGCGTTGTCTTTGCCTTTTTGTTGGAAGATGTCTCTGGCATTCACCACATAAAAGTTTTTTGAAAAGACTATGTTCTTTCATCTATAAGCTTTTGAGTTTTCAAGAAAGTTCCATATCACAGTCTCATGAATCAGAATTGACATGGTGGTGTGAAAGATTGCCTCACGGCTGAATTTGTCCTGAATTTGATTCTGACCCAGGATAATTAGGAACTCAAAGTCACTAGGTTATAATATAGTTACATGTCTTGCTTTCATGGAAACGAAATTCTTTATGAAAGTTTCAATGCTTACTTTCTCCAATATCTCGTTTTCTATAGAAATGGTCGCTAGATTTGACAGTCTTTCTTGTGACATTGTAGACCTTAAGTAGTTTTTAATACATTTTAAATTGGATAAGCTATGTTCTCCACTGGCCACCGATATTGGCAAAGTTAAATATATCCTGAGAGCTACAAAAGTATTCGGAACTGTGTCCGGTAAATTACTGCTGCAAACATATTGCAGTACTTCCACGGGAGTCATACTAGATTTTAGAAAACAACTTAAGGTTTTTAGTTCCTCATACATCGATGTCCCATCAATTTGACATTCCTTATTATGTTCATCAGTCAATTTCAATTGTAAATTTTTACGTTGTTGCAGTAGTTCACGTTCATCGTAATTCTTCAAATGACATATGTCAGAACACTGACATTGTTGTATCCAATATTGGGGAAAAAAAGAAATTGATTTTGAAATTTAGTTTTGGATCATAGATGGGCTGATCGTGGGATTTGTAGTTGAAATTAGTCTTCTTCCTCCTTTTCATAGTATTTTCTACATTGGAGAAGTTGGCATCAATGTCAAGAGTCTCTGCAATTTGTTTAGCATCAATAATATATTTTTCAGAAAATAATGCTTCGTTTTTCATTCTACGATGTGAATGGCACCCTACTAGATGTGGCGTCCTTGTTCAGTGCACAACCTGAACAACAATACGTGGCAGGCCAGGCTGTGATCCTTACCATGCATTACCTACCTTACCTGAGCAGTTTTCTGCTTGTTAGCACATCGGGGTAACACCCCTACTCTTTTCGAGAAATGCCCAGGACCATGAACACAATGACCATGAAGAGTCAGGACCTCAATTTTATGTCTCTTCTGAATGACGGCACCATTTTTACAGTATAGTGTCCCCATCACTATACAGGGGCATTAGGACCCAGACAGACCACAGGGTGAGCGCTCCCCACTGTCCCACTAACAACTCTTCTAGCAGCAACCATAGCTTTCCCAAGAGGATTCCCATCCAGAACCTGGCCAGGCTCACACCTGCTTAGCTTTAGTGGGATGTCAGTTGTAAGTTGAAGGGTGATATATGAAGAGAATTTTCATTAAAATTTTCTTTAAAACTTATGAAGAAAGTGTGTTAAATTCTATGAAAAATATAAACATGTGGAGTCTGTTTTTACAATTCAAACAGTTCTTTATTCCTGCAATTCAACAAAATCATTTGGTATTTAACTGTTTCATATAAGGGTGGAATATCTCCCTCTGAAACTGAATGTCACAACCAGCTTTAAATTTTTGGCCATCAAAAAGCTTGTGTCTTATACACACTTGCATTAATAGAAGAGTTAGAATACCTCACAGAATTGCCTCACTGTTCCTGCAAACGCTGCTTTAAATTTGTTAACTTTCACAGGATCAGAAATTCTGTAGCAGTCTGTGGTAGTATAGCAGGTAAAGGTTTATTCCATGGTGAAAGGAAAACATCCAAAGAAGGCTCCAATGCTGAAACGTTGTGTTTCTTTTTTTCTCTTTTCAGCATGGAATAAACATTTACTTGTTCCTTTGTGTACTTGTAGTAGTGCTAGTGTAGTACCTTCCATGAGTTAATAATAATAATTCCATTATTATAGTGATATTCATCTCAAAGTACTTTACATTTAGGAGGAGATCCAACTTATTCACCATTGAAATACAGACATGTGGCAGCCAGTGTGCTCCAGCAGCCTCACTAAGATGTGAGAAATTGCTTCACCAATTGAATTAAGGGGAAATTTAGAGAGGCAAGACTGTTCAAGCCTACAGTGGAATTTAGCCACAAAACCATGGTTAACTCTCTTTTGAAAATGCCATGGGATCTTTAGTGATCAAAGCCATCAGGACCTTGGATTTAACATCTGGGCAGAAAATAATGAGCTTCGTGGAGCAGTACAAAGTCCCTGGTCTCCGTACTGGGGAATGGGCCTTGGTGATTCTGGTCCAGAGGTAAAAGTGCCACCAATGCCACTTTCAGTAGCAACTTGGTTTTGCTTGGAGATCTCCCATTTCAGATATAACCAGGCTCAGTTTGGTCTAGTGTAAGAAATATGACAGGTTTCAGGATCTTAACCCCAAAAGGAGGTATAACATCTGCCAAAGAACTAAATTGGGTGACCTTGTTTTACAGGTTTACATCTTTCTTAAAGAAGGCTTACGTTGTTGGTATTCTCCCATATCCCTGTACTTAGTCTGCTTCAGTACTGGCACTGAGTCATAGAAATGATAATCTCCCAAACTCCATTTTACTGCACCCATAGAACTGAGTCATTTTATTCCTGAACAAGAGAAGACTATAAGACACCCTGAACCAAAACTTTAAATATAAATTTAATTCTCAATGGTATTGACAAAGTGAAATGGGTCGACTTCTTCAACATAAACAGTGAATCACTAATTATGGGACACAAGTGAGAATTACAGTATGTCAGAGTGCATTTATATGCATAGTATGTACCCATGGCTCTACCCAGCCATGTTATTAAAGCTGATACCCTGGCTTCTTTCAAGAAACAGTTGGACGAGATCCTGGGAAGAATTAGCTACTAACTACTAAATGGACCAAATTATCTTCTCTCATTTAGAACCATTCTCTAACCTCATTTAGATGTTAAAGATCCCACAATGAATCTTAAAAATGTAGTCAGAACTCACCACAATAATTGTATCTTTCTGTATGCAAAGAGTCAGCTTTATGTATAAGCCCATATATAAAAGCTTAACTTATTTACTTTAAAGCATCTACAGATTATTATTCCTGTTTTATACTTAAAAAAAATGTTGTTGTACCTGATTGGGTGACACAGTGTGGAAAGCAGTACTCTTTTTCAATGTGAATGTCCTAGCATTATTGTAAAACATATATAAAGCTACTGCAATAGAAACTGGCATAAACATGCAAAGATCTCGATTAGTGTGCTTTATAGATGCTTTTCAAAGCTACGCTTAAGTGCGTCAAAGTAATTAGAGCTGCATCTGAGCTACACATGGAAGATAAACTGGGTAATGTTAAGCAGCACACCAAAGAGGGACATTCATTTGCAGTGTTTGGGTTTTGTAGATAATGCTGACATTAATGGGTGTTTAGGTGACAAAGATGATAAGTGTTTTCTGCTGTTATTTTAACACTTGCATTGGCTTTCAAATAATTTTCTGTGGAATGTTCATTCTGTCGTTTTTATTAACATACTTCATAAACATGTAAAATAACATTTTTTTCCTATGTTTAAAATAGGTGATATACAGAAAACACATGTATCAGTGTCCCATTAATACAATATAGGACAAAGAAAACTAATGTCACTTTCTGAAGTAGTTATTAAGTAGTTATTAAGTTAGTAAGTTCCTTGGGGTGGGCACTTTCTGGCTAATTCTCTTCACTGGTAAGCTGATATGTAGATCCTGGAACTATGAGCAATTTTGCTAAGAAAGCAAGAGAAGAAAGACAGCAGTGGTTAAAATGTTTCAGAAGACACAGAAGTCCTCAAGACCTTTGAAAGCAGCTATAGCACTAAGCACTTAGAGAGGCAGAATAATTGTGTCTATTGATTTAACAATTAGAAGAAGAAGGAAAATAAATCATGACTGTGAGTATTTACAGTGTCACTGTTGTGGTCATCAGAACTATGCCTACCCTGCCAGAGAGTCAAGCAGGAGCATGTTTATTGCAGCACAACGACCTGTGGGAGCCTTTCTTGCTAATTTAATTTTTTTAAGGATAAGGAGGAAATAAAAGTTTCTGTTTCAAAGATTGCACTCAAGGGAATTTCTAGCACAACAAGAGAAGTCATTTGTTTAGTGTTCTGACAGTTGTGTTTCATTTGTGTTCTCTATCATATTATGAGTTTTTCAGTTTACATTAATCTTGGTTACAATCTACGCAAAGATGTTTTCATTCCACAGAGGTGGTCTAAATGTTTTTTTTTTAGCCAAAACTTACTCAGCTAAGTTTTTTTTAATGTAGCTTGTAGATGAGTGTGTGTTTATATGGCACCCAGGAGCACATTCAGACAATTCTTTTGGATTTCACCTTGATTTTTCCTTTAATTCATGCTCAAAACACGTTAAAGCTAATTACTATTTAGAAATTTCTAAGAACAAATTGTAAGACCTTTTCATTAAAGTATTTTCAGAAATTTACTTGCACAAAAACAAACAAAAAAATCAACTGGCATTGGTGGTTTGTTTTTTCCCTGAACTGATTACATCTAATGTATCCTTGATTACACAGTAATTTCATTTTTTTCTCATTTACTGTACAATACATAGAGTTAACATTTATAGTTTGTTTCTGTCCCTCATAGCCATTTTTGCAAGTTGTATCTATAGCGACCTGTGTTTTCTCCAGTTTTACCTCTACTTGAAGTTTTCACCCCTTTGGAGTGGTAACTTACCTTTTCTGTTTCAAGAACCTAAGTTAATAGTTGTTTCAATTGAAACTAAAAACAGAAGTATCCAACACGATACAGAGACTGGGTCATCCTGAACTAAAATAGTCCCATATAATGACACGGAGACTAACTTTGACTGCCTTTTGAATAAAAAAAAAACATTCATGGTCATGGACTGATTTGGAGAAATATTTTGTACTTGGCATGTTGACAAAGCGTGTGACGTTTTGGGAATGATGTAGAAAAAGACTGCGTTAAACAACCCATTTTGTAAAATCGAATTGGATCAATTTGGAGAAATGCTGTTAAATATAAATCGAAATATTTTAAATATTTCCCTTTAATTATTCAGTGAACGTTGTGTTTAAATATAAACATATAAAATAGAGTTGAGTCACACACACACTCAACTCTTATAATACTGATACAAAGGCTAAAACAGAACGAAATACACGTTTCCGACTGTAAATCTTGAGCCAGAATGAAAGATGGAATGTACTGTGTGCAATTTAAGTCTTAAGGGATAGATAGCGGAGAAAGAGCGCGTCAATAATTAAGTTAAACATCCATTAAATGTGACTCATCAATACTGCAAAATGGGTTTTAGACTACAGCATATATCTGCAGTAGTGCTCTTTCAAAAACGGTACTTAGGCAGAATTGGTGCAGTATTTTCAATGCAGCAGTTCCGTATGTACCGACCTCTATTCTACCTATCTGTTCTTGTCGACAAAGGTGTTTTGAACGTAGGGATACTCAGAAAGTACCAAACAGAAGGCTAATCGTTTGACTGAGATCATTTATACAGTCGTGGGAAGTTAGAAACTGACTGACTTTGCAGTTTCGACCAATTGTCAATGTCAGTGGGTGAGGCCAAGTAATTAGTTTCATGGCTGGATCCTGGAAGGTCGCCTTTCGTCAGTTGTCTACGATGAGAGGCAAGGTTCATACCACTAAAGGATGAGGTTATGAACAGAAGCCGATGCTCCAGGCTGTTCTTAGGTTTCATTCTGTCGCCTGTGTCGCTTGCTTTATCCAGTTTTTAGCATAAAGCAATTGCGTTTGAATGGGATAGGGGTTCAACAACAACTGCTACGGCTTTTAATCGTAGATCTCCAAAACACAGGTAAAGGTTTATTGTACTTCACACTGCTATGTTCTTAAAAAATGTAAAAACTAGAAAAAAAATTAGGAGTCGGTGTTTGTAACGCTTAAGAAATATTCAAGATTGGATAGTTTTAAGGTTACTTTAAAATGATTAACTTTTTGTTAACTTTTCGTTTTACTGTTATCTACAAAAAGCTTCCTTATCTATATATATCTATAAATATCGTGGAGTTACGTAGTTTTACAGATATCCAGTAAGATATTTAAGGTTTCTAATAACTTTTCAATAATTATTTATCTACTTATTATAAAGTTAATAAATCTTCGGAAATGCTGTGATTAGCTATGTGATTTAATGTTTGAAATAGATATTTTGTATATTAGTCGTCTATAAACAAATAACAAATACATTAAAGTCAGCTCTGGAGATTAAAGGCTGTTATTTCGGAAACTAGTAATTACTGCGTGTGAAATAAGACGCAATGTATCTGATGATCTGTGTTGTTCATGTAAAACCCCAAAATAGGTTTTTGTATGTTTATACGATTTCAGCTATATTGGAACAAATATGCTGGAGTTCGGGCAGAATTCTACACTTAAACGACGGTAACTATAAGCATTTAAAAAAAAGACGCTGTAACAGTAAATGAAGGCCTATTATTCTAGTTTACAATTACACAAAAAGTGTCTGTTAGAGATTAGTCTGTGTTCTGTAGCACGCTTTTTTGTGCTTCCGCTGCCAAATCCTGCAATTAACAAAGACCTAACTGACATCCTAGTATGCAAGTGTTGCCACTATTCTGTAGCTTAATGAAACGAATAGGTATTTCCTTGCGAATTGAACGGTTCCCACAAAACACTTACCTAGAATTCTAAACCTGTATTTAAATACTTGATAACTGTGCAATTCTTGATTGGCACTGGTAACTTACTGGTTTAGACTTTTAGGACAAAAAAAATAGTAAAATGATGTACTTAAAATGAAACTATCAACTGCATATTTAGTTAAACGTATTTCCATTGTCTCGCAAAGACAGAATTTTGGCATATGACAATCGATCATTTTATTAAATGAATATACTGATGCAAAGTGGAAATGTGACTGTTAAATTTAATATCAATGGCTTACTGGGCAATACAAATAATTTATATTTTAAATAGTGAACGGTTAGGGTTTTTTCATGTTTGTTTGAGCTGAATATTGCAAAAGGAGTTTTTCATTCATAAATACATTATTTTAATTAGCCCAAGAGGGTTGAAAGATCATGCCCCTCCTTGAGTAATAAAGATGGCCTGGTTGTTATTGTCAAGTTTGAAGGTGCACATTCTGTGAAAGAAGGTGGCAGGAGAATGAGATGTTCAGCAATCAGTAGACTACTTCAGAGAAACCAGGATGTTAATTGGCCCAAGAGTATCATATCCTTCTGATCCATCTTAGTACCATGTGCAACTATTTTCAAACTGAATTGGCTACAACACAAGCAATTATATAGATTTATATAGAATATATAAAGCTGCATAATTTCTATATTGAATGAACATGGTTGTGCTGCTCATAAGACATTCAGAAGTAACAGGTTGAAAGTTCAGAGAAGAAATTCTTGCATGTAGCAGGGAACATCTGAGGTGGTGACAGAGGGAGTGTTTTTTTTAACTATGAATTTCATTTTGCGTTTGAAAGACCAGATGGAAGACAACATGTGTGGACATGTCATGTTGACTGTTGCATTGTTCAGCCAACCAGGGACAAGGGGTGGGAGTGATCTGAGGAAAGACTCAATTAAATTCAAGTTAAGACTTTGAACGTCCTTGAATGGACCACTTTCTTATTCTTAAGCCACTCCAGTGTAGCTC